>NC_051176.1:140497482-140612482 GCF_013339695.2 Rhipicephalus sanguineus
GGGGCAGTCACCATCACTTGGTGTGTGGAATTAATGTTCTTCGTCCGACGGCTTGCGCATCCCGCACGGAGACAAAGGTGAACCATGAACGACGCGTTTCCGAGTGCATTTCCATTTGCCGGCATCATACAGCAGGCAAACGTGCCCTGACGTGCAACCAGCCGCCAAAGAAAAGTATTCTGCGATGTTTGACGCAGTACAGCGGTGGAAGTCAGCTGATCTCATCTCCACTCGGCGAAGTACAGTCTCCCACGTCCTTCGCGAGCATCGCGTTGATGTCGGTGCGTTTATACGGACAGTATTGTGTAGAGGTTCATCTCAGGGAATCGGATTAAAACACATAATCGCTTATTCACGCAACAGATGGGTTTGGTGTAGTGCAGCGCGTACGGGGCGACGGACCAGCTTTCAGAACGGGTGCGCTCATTTCTCTCCCGAGTATAGTATAGACGATAAAGAAATGTTGTTGAGTCGAAAGGACTACGAGCCTTCGCAGAAAAAGAATGCAGTCTCCCGAGCTCGAGGCTGACGGCGCCGACGAGCGATGCCGTGGAATTGTCATGCTTGGGAGGACGGCGGGTCTGAGGTTGGTCGTTCTCGTGGTTCGTTCGTTGTTGACAGTTGGAAGTGATGCTCCCCTTGGCTTCCCTAAACGATGAAACGTAGTGCATGACTGGCGCGGAAAGACCACGCATTAAATCGCTTGCATCACCCGTTAGAACATTTGTTTCCTCCAAGCGTCGCATCAAAAGAAGCTAGCAATGCTTGAATCGAGTGAAGTCACAATATGATCCAGCTTTCAAGGATAAAACCATGCTATTTCTTCAAAAGTCAGAAGTGGCCTGAAGGATTCAGAAGGATCATGTGAGCAATTATACTGAATAATGCAAAGATTAACTTGAAACATTCTAATATTTAATGGGCGCTGTTAAATCTAATAACAACCCCAAATTAAATATGCACTTGTTTTGCAACTTGAAGGTTCATGAACGTTAGCTCTACAATATGCCTCAGTTGTCCGCATATCAGCGCCGAAGAACGATGTGGTGGAGGCCCTGTGTTGGGGAACAAGGCAGGTTGAAGGTTGTTTTCATATTCCACCCGTTGTCGACGAGTGAAAGTGATTCTTTCCTTGGCTACGAGATGTGATCGGAGCGACAAGGGCCAGTATTACTTCACTCCACGTCATCCAGTCGAGTATGCTTTGAGCTTAACGACGCTTTAATGTATAAACTAGCAAAATGCTGAAAGTGGCTGAACTCGGGCAGTAATCTTGCTTCTAGGAATAAATATTCACCTGTCTTAAAAATGTGCTGTCAGTAGCATCCTGCTTGATTCGGATCATGGGACACGACATGTAAACGTATAATACTAAATAGTAGATATAGAGGAACAATTCTTATACTCAATAAGTGTCATAATTGCAAATAACAGCTGCAAATAAAAAGCATGCTTTCACACTAATAGCACACCCATAAATGTTGAGTTTTGCGTGTCCCAGTCAACCTCCCTCATGTTCGATACCAGGGGCGTAGCCAGAAATTTTTTTCGGGGTGGCGGGGGGGGGGGGGGAGTCAACCATGCTTTATGTATGTTTGTGCATGCATTTGCTTGTCTGTGTGTATATATACGCAAGCAAAATTGAAAATTTTGTTTTGACCCCCCCCAACCCCCTTGGCTACGCCCCTGTTTCATACCATATAGCTTTGCGTGCACCTTAATTTAAATATCAGCTGTCATGCAACATCCTTAGCTTTGCCTAGTACAGCAGCTAATGCAAACTGTGCTTGAGAATGCAAGATTTATTGCCAGTACCAACACTAGGTATACACAAAAACATTCTGTAGTACTTCAAGCACAAGTGTTGCAGCTTTTTTTCAGAATTAGCAGCTCATATAGTGCTCACATAAGCATGCAGACATACACGTCTAAATGTGCAGCTATTATTCTTTTTTACGAAGAACTGCGCGAAATAAACTGGCACAAGGAGAGACGCACGGACAAGCGTCTTCCTTGTGCCAGTTTATTTCGCGCAGTTCTTTGTAGTCATGAATTACCAACTTGCCCAGCGATCTATTCTTCGATATTATCCTTTACATGCAGCCCACTTCCATGGCAGTTACCACGGCACACCATCTGTCAGACATCGTGCCACATGAAGGGTATTCGCATAAGTACTAGATTTGTCCTTCACTAAAAGTTGAGACCTGAAATGTATTTGTTCTTTTTCTGGCATCATTTCAAAACATGACCTTTCCCTTGCAGTGTTGAGACATATTTTTGCAGTAAGTTAGGCATTGTGTCCAACTCCATAACTGTGCCAGACTGGCACTTATTTATGTATGCATGGGTCCCTTATTTCCATTCTGTGCTCCAAGCCCTTCCCTTCGTCCATTACTGTAGAACTGTGGCATTTAGGTGTTTCATCTGGCAACGCTAATTATTGTTACATTTTGTGCCATTTCTTCAAGTACCCATGCCATTATTTAGTGCATTAAGTGAATAAAGGAACATGTTATGCTGTTGCACAGCTGCACACTAAGCAGAACAATGAGATGCAGAGCCATGAGAGAAAATGTAGAGAACATTGTCACGGTACAACGCAAACACAAGACAGTGAAAAGTTCTACAAGACTAGGACAGCTTGTTGACACAAAAAATGGCAGGCGCAAACATGTCTAACAGGACTGAAACTTGGGCTAGTTGGTTGTCCTTCATGATGAACCAGCAGCACAACCATACACGGACAGAGGAAAGGTACACGAAACACAGTACTCTGTTGTGTGCCTTCTTTCCTATGTCCGTGTGTGGTTGCACTGCCGGTTCATCATGAAGGACAAACATGATGTCTTCGGCAAAATCACAAAGACCCACTAGGCATTGATGTTCATTGATGTCGCCACTGTCTTTCTCACCTGCAGAGCACACACGACAATACATATACAATAGGATGCATCGTAAGGGTTTTTCACCTATATGCTCTGTTGTTGGAGTAATAGGGCATTGTGTGAACAAAATAATGAATGTAAAAATATAATCACCCTAATATATGCCATATTCCTTACTGCTCAGTTCTCAACCTCCACATGTTCCACTTCAGCACCTGTGCACATAATGGCCCCCTAAAGGATCTGGGCAGTAGTTTCCCTGAAATGGTTTTGAAAGCTTCTATTGGATCATATTAAGCTAACTGGATCTCATGAATGTATCCTTTCAAAACAAATAAGGGGGCAGTCCACTTGTTAGTTTCTAGCAAGCTACCTTAGCAATTTGGCCTTGAACGTGTGCACTTTCCTTGCAGTTGTGTCCCAAACAGCAGTCAGTGGCCTATCGGTTATCAGTAAAAATTTTTTTATGAACAGTCTTACAAGTTCAGTAATGCAGCACTGTAATGGATGTATCATTCTGATATATAGTTTATGCATTCAAAACTCTTCAGTTGAAATTCCTAACCAGTTTCTCTATCAGTAATGACCACAATTGCTATGCAACTCTCGGTACCATCATCTGCGTGCATGGATTGATGCATTCTGCAATGCTTTAATCATGCATCTTATCACTGGCCCTGTGATCTCACAAGCCACCTGTGTCCTTCTCTAGACAGTAACAGCTATAAATATTTTGCATAACTTAACTAGTTTTTTTCCAAACAGCATGACTTACCTCTATTTGCACAGTCAGTAAGCCTGAACACACAGTGCATACTTTTGTAGTTTGACATATTTTATTTTCAATTACAAACAAAACTGTGCAACAATGTATACACCAATACAGCGTTTGTAAACTAAAAGTGAATCTTACACTTTTACAGAAACAAGGTAAAAAAAACAACTGCGAAAGAGGTGATCAAATAACTGAACAGAACGATTGTTGTTTTTCTACGCTTTAGGGGTTTCAGGCCTTCTCATCTGACGAGAATTAATTGATAATGACCTAGCTTGAGTTTCAGCACGCCTATACGTAGAAAAAACTCTACTTTCTTGCAGAGTGCAGGTCAATACATACATGGAAAATTGCACCACATAAATGGCAGGAGCTGCCTAAATGCCTTCAATTATAATTACTTTACTTAAACACAATAAGATAACGCAGAATTGACTGGAGTAACAATGAAGTATTGTTAGTAAGTGGGCCTTGATTGACGCCATATATGTAGCCTTGGAAACAGACGAAGGGCTTGAGGTGTGCTTCCTGCCTGTTTCTGGCACTTAATTTGCAATATATGAGTAGAATACACAGTGAAAAAAATTCTGTTCTATATCATGAGCTGTGTAGTGCACGTAGGTACTATGATTTATCACAAATGTATGACTAAACTAGATACCCTCTATATTAGTAGGCCTGAAGTTTGAGGACGCAGCTTTTCTGTAGGTAGTGGCTAATAAAATTTCAAAACATGGGTATCAGCTGAGCATGAACGACAAGTGATATGCTGATATAATGCCCTAACAAATAGGACTTTTCATAGTACATGCATCAGAAATAATACGATGACTGTGTATGTTATACTCCGAGGAAACCTACAAAATGAACAATGAATATGTATATATGAACAAACACACATACAGTTATTATTGCACATGATGTCTGCCACAGATTCCAATGCTAGTGTACCTGCTACTCAGGTATCCTCAAAAGAAAGAGCATTGAAAAGTGCATGAACATAAAACAAACTGAAATGTCTCTAAAGTTTGTGAAACTTCAGCTAGCCAGCAGACTTATCTACCCAGCCTAACAATGTAACAAAAAACGTACAAACGAAATAAAACTGCACAAAAAAGAACATAAGTTAGGCGTCCCTTGAGCTTGTCGAGAATCTTCAGCAGTTTACTGCTTGCCCAGCAACGTGGAAAACTCTCTTCCTTGCAAACTTTGAATTAGTCCCAATGTTTGGGCGAAAGCAGACGGGTAGGTAACATCCTTTATGTAATTTACGGTCAAACACGAGAAAAGTGTCTTTTGAAGCGTGCAGTCATCTTTCAGGGTAACACGCTCGTCCTCAGCACAAAAAATAAGCTTTGTTGCCGAGCTCCAAACAATCACGGGCCCTGGCAACCCATGGACATCTGCAAGGTACTGGAAAAAAGTAATAAAAACTAATATATGTTTTATGCTCTGCAGAGCACATCTTAATACAAAAAAAATTCGGCAGATCCCACGCACTGTGGGAATCGATGTAATGCGAAGCAGACAGCAAAGAGCTGCATACATCGCCTTGTTTGTCTTTGAGCCAAATGAAATCATTCATGCCATGGCATCTAGTCCACCATATATCGCCATGCCATGCACGCATGCATGCACAATCTAGTGTACACCATGCCAATGAAACACATATTCTGATATATAAATGCATGACCTGTCGTTTATGTTCATCACGCACTCGTGTCATGCCATACCAATTTTGGTATATATCACGTTAGCAAAACGGCCGGAAGCGCACCATGACAGTGGCATGTAAATCATACCGTACATGACATGCATAACATGATTCGCATGTTAAGACCTCTCATTTATGTTCGTCATACAGTCACATCGCGCAATACCAATTTTGGTGTATATCAAAGGAGCGAAATGGCCGCAAGTGCACCATGAGTAGAGCATGTAAATCATGCCATACATGACATGAATATTATGGTTTTTCATGTTACCACCTATCACTAATGTTCATCATACAGTCACATCGCGCAATACCAGTTTTGGTGTATATCAAGCTACCGAAACGGCCGCGAATGCACCATGAGCGTGGCATGTAAGTGACGACATACATGGCATGCATGTCATAGTTTTCATGTTACCACCTGTTATTCATGTTCTTCATACAGTCACATCCCGCAATACCAATTTTGGTGCATATCAATGTAGCGAAACGGACACGAGTGCGCCATGAGCATGGCATGTAAATCATGTCGTACATTTCATGCATGTCATGATTATCATGGTACCACCTTTCATTTACGTTCGTCATACAGTGGCGTCGCGCAATACCAATTTTGGTGTATACCAAGCTAGCGAAACGGCCGGGAATGCACAATGAGCGCGGCATGTAAATCATGACACATAGCCTGTATGTCATGATTTCCATGTTACGAACTCTCATTTACGTTCGTCATGCAGTCGCGTCGCGCAATACCAATTTTGGTGTTTGTCAAGCAAGCGAAACGGCACGAGTGCGTCATGAGCATGACATGTAAATCATGTCGTGCATGTCATGATTTTCATGTTACCACGTCTCATTTACCTTCGTCATACAGTCGCTTTACGCAATATCAATTTTTGTGTACATCGAGCTAGCGAAGCGGCCGCGAATGCATCATGAGCGTGGCAATTAAATCATGACATACATGACATGCATGTCATGGTTTTCATCTTACCAACTGTCATTCATGTTCTTCATACAGTCACATCGCGCAATACCAATTCTGGTGTATATCAATCTACTGAAACTGCCGCTAGCGCATCATGAGCGTGGCATGTAAATCAGGTCGTACATGACTTGCATGTCATGATTTTCATGCTACCACGTCTCAATTACGTTCGTCATACAGTCGTGTCGCGTAACACCAATTTTGGTGTATATCACGCAAGCGAAACGGACGCGAATGCACCATGAGCGTGGCATGTAAATCATGACATACATGTCATGGATGTCATGGTTTTCATGCTACCATCTGTTATTCATGTTCTTCATAAAGTCACATCGCACAGTACCAATTTTGGTGTATATCAATCTAGCGAAACGGCCGCGAGTGCGCCATGAGCGTGGCATGTAAATCATGTCATACATGACATGCATATCATGATTTTCATGTTACCACGTGTCAGTTATGTTCGTCATACAGAAATGTCTCGTCATACCAGTCTTCGTATGCATCCCTTCATTTAAACGGCCGCGAGCGCCCCGAGACCTTGTCATGTAAATCATGCTGCACATGATATGCGCGTCATGATTTGCATGTTAGGACCTGTCATTATGTTCGTCATGAACTGTTGCCACGCCGGGCCAATTTTGGTATATATGAAATTAATGGAACGGCCGCAAGAGCCCAAAGGCCGTGGAATGTAAATCATGCTGTTCATGACATGCGTGTCATGATTTTCATGATATGACCTGTCATTTATGTTCGTGATAAGGCCATGTTATGACACACCAGTTTTGGTATAGATCCGATTAACGGAACGGCCAGGGAGCCCAAGGGCCGTGGAATGTAAATCATGCTGTTCATGACATGCGTGTCATGATTTTCATGATATGACCTGTCATTTATGTTCGTGATAATGCCATGTTATGACACACCAATTTTGGTATACATCCGATTAACGGAACGGCCAGGGAGCCCAAAGGCCGTGGAATGTAAATCATGCTGTTCATGACATGCGTGTCATGATTTTCATGATATGACCTGTCATTTATGTTCGTAATAAGGCCATGTTATGACACACCAATTTTGGTATACATCCGATTAACGAAACGGCCAGGAGAGCACAAAGTCGTAGGCGGCTAGATAGATAGATAGATACATAGATACGCTCAAAGTCGCAGAAGTTCGCTAAGAAATGCTTCGCATTTAAAAGCTAACAATTCAGAGGTAGTGGATGGATGAATGCCAGCACTGAAATATTGCAAGCTTTAGAAGCACAACCGTGCATAAATTGAGATTGTTATGGGCGTGGTTTATGCCACAGTAAATAAATCAGTTTCAGCCACCCCGATACGCAGCTATAGGTGCCACTGCTTGAAATTTTGCTAATGCATTCAAAGCAGCCACAAGTACAATGTCAGATCTCACAAGTGTATAAGCAAGCGTTTCTTTGTGTTCCGCACGCAATGTTCATATCATATATCTGTTCCATGAAAATGGGTAAAAACAGCAGCCAAATGAGTGTACTGAGACCATAAGTTACGGAAAGCAGAGCCTCGGCTTGCTTCAATAGTAGGCTGAAATGGAGGCCTGAAGCCACCCCTCAATGATGACATATCACAGGTGGTGACAGATGGCATGTGTGTTGGGCATGTCCTTTTGCACTAAACTTGAGTGCTGTAGTGTCACGCTCACAGGGCAAACCTGGAAATACCTGGTTTCTGTTTCTGTTGGGAAATGGAAGTACCACAGGACAATCAAAAAGGCCCGAATGGATTGCCTACATTGACTTACATGATTGCTTATGTGTGTACGCCTTTGTGCATACAGATGTACTTGTACTATCTTAAACTATTTTAAACAAAGGAATTGACTGGGCCCTATTCAATTGCAGAAAAGGAACTCTGCTACAAACAAGGTGGACATAGCGACAGAGTCCACATTTAAAAACTAAAGGCCATGTCCACACTAGGATACATAGCAGTTCCCACTCATTATGTAAGGTGGCTACGCATGTAAGGTGGCTACGCATAGGCTAGTATCAATATTCTTTGCAGCACCCAGGAAACAAACTTCAATCTACATGGATGTTCTAATACTGAAATTTGACATATAATCTTTCGTTGAGTGAATGATACAAATTACATTCAAAGTCTGTGTCACAGTACTTTAGCAGACTCAAAGGGCCCACTTTGTGTACAGAGATGCATGCAGTGAATGATGCTGTTGTATATAGACTAATATCACAACTTTGCAGGTCCTTTCGGCTGTCTATGCACACGTCTGAGAGTGGTGCCACCACCTGCTTATTGAATATTGTCTTTCTTTCATTGAAATTAAAGCTCTTTTGCAGAAAAACATTCTTGTATTCAAAAGTATTTTGTGTTTGCATATAGCATAATTCGGCATAAAATTATCCTGAATATCTGCTTTCAACGTGCTCTTGACAAACATGTATTCGTCGTCTAGTCAGATATAGAATAGCTTTTTTTTTTAATTTCATATGCTGCGCCAAAAATTGCTGCATAATTGTGACAAAATTGTCGTGCGAAAGAAAATTCTTCAATGGAATGAGCTAGCTATAGACTTAATTGTAATTTATCAACTCTCCACCAGAAACAAATATCTAAGTTATATCTGTTGCTTGCAGTACCTAAACGCAGATAAAATAGTTACATTGTTTACGAACGTTTTTACGATAGTCATGCACGTACAATACTGATTCCGTTTTTGAGCAATATATGAGAGATAGATCCGCTTCAGGTGCACAATTGTAGATGCTGCTTGATATTGTTCTTGATTCGCGAACCACATAATAGTGAGCAACAGTGTTTCGCTTTCTGACAATTTGCGACCTTCATGCATTTCGAAGAAAAGGTCCGAGCAAGAGGCTCTACCGATGCGCCTTTCACAGATCTATAGAGACTCGTTAGGAACGGTGCTTTGTTTCTAACAGCACAACACAAAATTGGGAGCATCGAAATAAACTCACCCAGTCGTGCATGATTCACGGGGCAGTGCCCGTAGTAGGAGCACCAGGCAACTTGATGTGGTACGCCTGGTTCCCCTGGCTGGCCGCTGTACGCGAGCAATCCAATCTGATGCACTCACAACGCACTCACACGTGCCATCATAACTGCACGCTCTTCTCTGAACGCCTTTGACGTCGGTCGAGATGTACATCCGACGCAGCAGGGCCTGATCGGCACTGCCGAAACGTTGAAGCACGCCAAGACGATCGCGGTACCGAATTCTCAACGAAAACAGAGAGACCACGCAAGGAGCGGGCGCAAAAGAGACAGACACCGCTCGACGCGCATGGGAGAGAGAACTGAAGGGGGAATAAGCAGCGTGAGCAGGGAGAGAACGCGATCAAAGGTTAAAACTTCCTTCGCACGTTGAGTTTGTAGACGTCGCAGGCGTTGTTTGCGTGATAATTTTGCGTATTCACGAGTAAACAGAAACAAAGGCACGTCTACAATACGAACTTGTATACTTTAAACTAAAAAGTCACAGTTTCGCCGCAAGGGCGAAGCAATGAATGCGATAGCAGGAAACTAATGCTATACGAAGTGAGGCTCGCCAATGGATACTCTCAGTTTGAACAGCGCTCCTGTTGCAAAGGCGGCCGAAGCAAAGAAAACTAGCGTGCTTCAAGTGTCGAGCTGTGACACTTGATAGTTCGCGCTCATCGTTTGTTTGTTCGTTTAGCGGCGTCCCTTGAGATCGAGTGACTTCCGTACGCTCCGTAACATGAGCGCGGATACCACGGTGAAAGCTTGAAACAACCCTCTTCCCCTCACCACCAGAAAACCACGCGAGCAGACAGCGGAAGGGCAAGGTTCTCCCTGCGCAATAAGAAGAAGCGAGCTCGCGAGCTCGCCGACGACTTTTAAATGCGCCCGTCGTTCTCCTAACGCCATCTCGCTGGTAATGAAGAAACGCTTGTAAGCGCAGCCGTCTCAAAGTCCTCCAGAGGTAAATGGTGTGTATATAACGCTCGCCGTTACCTACGTGGAGGATCTGCGTTTCGTGGCGTAGTGGCTAGCGCCACTCGCTGCGGAGCAAGAGGTCCCTGGTTCGATTCCGCGCTTCGGGAGCATTTTTCTGAATTATTTTTCTTTGGGGCTTTTATATATATATATATATATATATATATATATATATATATATATATATATATATATACATACTTATACATATACGGTACATGACGGCGACGGCGACGGCAAAATTCAGCCGAGACTGTCCATATAATTGCTATCGCAATAAAACGTTGCGAGGCGAACGAGGCGACTGACGTAACTCGGCACGGCCGCTGCTGGCCGCTGTCTTTCCAACGCACGTGCTTCGCACGAAATCAGATATACGATCGGCGAAGGTCAGGAAGGCGCTGGCTTTATCTCGAGTTCACCGGCGCCGCATTCGGCGCGAACACAGGAAACACTACACGACGTCAACGTGGTCTTCGAGCCTTGAGCACGCTCGCTCGGCGCTGTTGATATATAAGTTTCTCTCTCGCTTCTCGCCGCGGCGCCGATCTCAATTTCCCGCATAAAACTACGGGCCCTGTATAAGCGTTGCGTTCGCTCGAGACATTTTCGCGTCAATAAGCACCAGGCCCCATATAAGCGTTGCGTCCGCTCGCGGCCGCATATAGCGGGCCCAGCCCGTCACCGCAGAATTTGTCACGCTTAATGGCGGTTGAAGGGCCGCTTATATGGAGTACCTTGTGGTGGAATAAAAATGGGCCGTTTATGTGCCGGACGTTATACGGTACTTGAATCAGAGTGTATAACAGCGTTCCAGACACCACATTCTCTTTCTGCCATGGATCGAAACGAACGTAAGGCGCGGCATGCGGCGGCTCAACGTCTACGCAGACAACAATCTACCCCGGAGATGAAGGCTTGGGAAGCAGCGGCAAAACGGCAAAAACGCCATGCGGACCCAGAGCTGAGGGCGCGGGAAGCTTCGCCAACTCGTCATGATTCACTTCGTGGAGATGCGTGGATTTTTTCATTTGCTCCTTAGTACACTCTTAATCAAGTCCTGGTTAAATTCTGGCTATATCCGGGAAACCAGACGAAAAATGGTCCGGTTTCCTGGCTATATCTAGCACTTTAAGCGGGACCTGATTAAGAGTGTAGGCAGATGAGAATATCGCTTGCTTGATGCACTATTGCATGTAATGTCCTATTTCGTCTGCGGCAAGGTATCGCGCTTCACAGCTATACAGACAGGCTCAGAACGGAACTCGACACCATGCAGCGGGGCAAATCAGATGCAGTGAACTCTCCCTGTACGGTAGATAATTCGCACAAGCGCAAACTCAGTTAGAATCAGAGTCGTCATAGGGACGGGTGAAAAGGGCAAGAGGATTGCTGAGTTAGAGAGCGCGGGCAGTTGGGCCAACGACGTGTCAGGAACGCGGCCGTATTAGCAGCACCGGCAAAGAAAACCTGTGATAGGAAGGAGGTGGAGGATAGTCTGCGCCAGGCACATAGCGCCGCCGCACAGCGCTAAGTGGTGCGCTCCGCAGCGTTTTTTGATGCGATCGATTCGCAAACGGTACGACATCACGCGGCGTTCGAACAGAATAAGGTTCAAACAAAGTATCTGCAGCCGTGAAGAACAAGAATCATTAAGAACGATAGCTCCTTCGCTAAAGAAATACGCGCCGCACCAAGCCCTCGGTTCCCGGCATCGTGACAGGCCAGCTGCCGTCCCAAAAACTTATCTGACCACGAGAGGCGGCTGGGAAGACTTTCCAAACGACGGCGTTAAAGTGAAAGACGATTACGCCGATAAAAATCGAGCCTGCGCGAACCTGTCACGGTTTATACGAGCATACGGCGGACGCAGAAAAAAAACAGAGCGAAGAGAGAGAGAGAGACGCATAGAGAGAGAGAATCGAGGTCACACTGAACAGCTCAGTCGCTGTGACTTCGCGGTGTGGACACCGTAAACGAGAAAATAACTTACCACTCACCTTGTTATGTTCTCTCGATTTTTATGCTTCAAAACAGCGCACTACAGTGACAGTTTCTGTCGTGCTTTCTCGAGCCACCTCAGAAATCAGGCGGCTCCATCTCTGCCTGTCCCCATTTTTCCTATACAATGTATAGCATCGCTGTCTTTTATTGTCTGTTTTTTAGTTTCATTTATAGTCCCTAGCGAGATTTGGAAAGAAAAATAAAGCTACGTAATTTTACTCTGGAGGCAAGCTATGGGCCTCAGGACATATACCATAGCTACCAAGGCGCTGTCTACCGTCAGCGCGCGAGTGACGTAGTAAGTTGGATTAGGTGCGAAGCGTCTGCTACGGCGGCACCTTTCGCTACGTTTTGCAGCACATGGGTACGAAATTATAACCTTTTGTGGAGATTATTTCTGCGCAAGAGAACGTTTGATTCGATTGTTTTATGCGTTATATAATGAAAGACAGAGGTTGAAAAAAAAATATGACATGGCTAAACGATATGTCCAGCGCCAATCCCTGTTCAACGATTTCTCATCACGCGTTACTGATTACTGCCAATATGGCAGCCAGCGATTGAAAACGACAGGAGACGATGTTACCGGACCAAAATACAAAAAACTTGCCGCCCAAACGAAGCGGCGTCACGTGATCCAACACTGATACGCCAACACCATAGGCGTCAAAACAATAGAAGGGGACCCCCCCCCCCACCTCCGATCTTCTAAATGGGGGCGCGAATTCTGCCCCACATCTTTACTCAGTCAGACCTTTCGCGTCATTTTTAAATGCGCAGCATTACGGCTACTCATGTTTTTTTGACGATAATGGCGACCAACGACCCCTGATGAGTTGTATTCAAAGATATGTTTACTTCTCACCTTTACCGCGGAAAGCCGGAGAGAAATGGCACGCTTTGTGACAAGCAAGTCATTGCTTCATTTTATTTTTGCACCCATCGCGGAGCTCGTTTTCTTTCGGACTCGACCAAAGGGGGGGGGGGGGGGGGGTCTGTGGCGAAACTTGTCCCCCCCCCTCCTCACCCCGCTAATGGAGAACCCTGTGCACGCCTATGGTCAAAAGAACTGCAGCGCCAGCATTTATAGTGGTAGCTTTCGCGCCAAAAAGAAGCCTGCTACGCACACTTTATCCGCTTTTAAGTGTAGGCGCTGACCCCGCGTGCTAAGTGAATCACTTTTCTATCATACAGAAAGAAAGAAAAAAGCAAGGGAGTAGAAGATGACCCCGCATGAGAGATAGAATAAAACGTACCAAATTATATGACAAAGTTCAGTACACTAGAATTCCGAATGCTACTCTCTGCTACTGTTGGCCTTCAGATGACTGAAACGCTGGAAAATATCTGAGCGGAGGAATGTCGTGTTCACGTTTGACATCAGCGGGAAACTGGCAAAACAGAAACAATCAGGGGAAAAGAGGACCCACATTGTGAGAAGCGTCAGAGCTTATCCATGTTCTGCTTATAAGGGTTGCCACTGCATAAGTTAAAATACAACGGTTGGCTTGCCTTAGAACTAAAAGCAGGCTCCCGTCGAAGCGGAAATAACAAGAAGCGTCCTCTGTTCCGCAGTCATGTGAAGGACTCGAAAAAAAGACGTGCAAGTGCTTCGAGGCCCTTTATCCTGCCCTTTCCGGCCCGCAAAATGTACCAAGACATAAAAAGAGGCTTTTCAAAAAATGCAAGTAACTCCCGGTTAACATTTGCGCCAAACTTTGACATTTGACAGATGGAACCGAATTGACAAAGCTCTTCCTTAGTAAATCTCTATTTTTTTTTTCTGTCTTGCTTTCTCTCTGGTAATCGCTAGCAGCCAGCGCCAATACTTTTTCCATTAGCAACATTGGTAACAACTTGGTCTAACGAACAATTACTGCGTCAGAACTTTTTGTGAATACTGCCACTCATCGTCAGGCCCTGCAAAACAGCGCTGATTGCAAATCAAACGCTGTACTTTCGCGAGCCTCCGGGGACGCTGTGTTCCTTAAACTCGCAGTGGGTGGGAATGGGCTTCCGGTTAAATTCCTAGAACACGCACGAATGAAATACACGACCTTCCACCCTACCCAACCGCGCTATTCTCGTTTTGTCCTTGGGTACAACTAAGTGGCTCAGACACGCTAAACGTGAGAACCTGCCGTTAACTGCGTGCCGCATCCTGTGGCCGTCCATAGCCTCCAAGGCCAGCGTACAGACCCAACGTTTACGGTCATTACCGCTGCGGGAAAAATACTGTGAACTGGCACCCACAAACACTACATGTTGCGACAGTGAGAGAGAAAAAAAGGTTTATTGATGAGTGGCTAGTTAGTGAAGGTGCGAAAATCTTGAACTTCAGCAACTGGCCCATTTGCACCGAAAAGAGAGAAACGGTAGATGACTTTCACATACCTTGACGCTATGGGGCACTCTGCAGACTTCAGAGTTATCGGAAGCCAGCACGACTACAGTGAATGACTAGAACAAGCGAAAGCTTTACTTTAGCTTATGCGCACCACGAACCGCCGCTACGAACGTTACAGCTCAACAAGCGCGCAAAACTTTATCTGACCGTACACGAAAGTTCTTCTTTTTTTTTATTTCGAGAGTTTGCCCAACGGCATACATAGTTAAATATACAGGTAGAGGCCGGCTTCCGCTATATACATCAACAATGCTCTATGGTGGGGCCCATAGAGCCACAAATCATAATCTGGTGGTCTTGTCGGATGAAGGCCCACTGTTCTCAGGTAGCGCCGCTATCTGATTCAGGCCAGGGCATGTCCACAACAGGTGCGAAAGTTGAAACGTCTATGTTTGCCCGGTGCTGTCGGTAACCTTGTTTCATGTGTTTCGCCAGCGTCATATAAAGCCGAAGAAGAAGTAACCGAGATTGGTCGACACAAAGTCCACGTGACGTATTTGGAAATCAAGCTTATTTCTTTATTCTTCCCGTCTCCTACGGTGTTATGCGAACAGCAACGCAGTCCCCTCTCGTACACTCACGTTTCCGGTTGCTGCATCTCAGGTGACATCATGTCCAACTACGCAGGGTTATTCAATAGGCTCATGTTTTACAAGTTAGAGATTCACACCACGGACGAGCATTGTGTGCCTTAGTGCAGCCAAATCACGCCACACAAGAGGACGAAAGAGATAAGCAGCTGGTAGCACCATTTATTGCAACTCAGCCATGTAACGTTGGACGACAGGATACTGCACATCCTGGAAATCCAGCGAATGGAAAAAGCTACTATTCGTGGCCACCATAATTGTTTGTCTTGCAGTCTGCAGGTTCGAAATTTCGCTAGAGAAGCGCACAAGAGCAGCAACGCCCATAGTGCTCTCAATACTGGCTCTGGCATCTTCAATATGCGTATAGGTAACCGCATGCATCTATAGGTGGACAAAAAATGTGCAGCTCACTCAGACTCACTCACGAAATGTATTTTGCCCTTAGGGCTCACTCGGACTCAGACTCACCAAAATTTTCCTCAACCGGACTCACTCGGACTCAGACGCACCAGAATATTAGGCTACTCACCTGGGCTCGCTCAGACTCAGACTGATCTGAGTCTGGGTGAGTCTGAGTGAGTCAACTCATGAGTGAGTCTGCCGACCTATGCATGCACCTGCGTCATGTTTAGTGCACGCGGATCCTCGTTCTCGCTAGCTCCTTGGTTTTACAGGCTAGGCTCTTCCGACCCTGAACTGTCTATTAACAAAGTAAGGCTAGCCCATAGGCAAAATTCTTCTTGCTGCTCTTACTATCTCTTCATTTTCATCAGTGTCCAGAACGCATAGCATTCGACCAACACAAACTTGCTAGGACGGAACAAACAAAACGCACGAACGAAGCGCTGACTTCTCAATGAAAACATTGCCTTGTGCGCAGTAAGGTTTGGTTTGAAGCGTGCTATTGTCACTTTTTGTTATCATTATTGCACAGCTACTGTCCAAGCGGAACGCCTAAACCGCGGAGTATAGGGCCTACTGGACGCATTACAAAAATGTATAGCACAAGCACATCAGGCAAGACCGGGCAGCCAAATGCGAGCCACTCAGAGGGCGAGGCGTTTCGCAACGCAAAGCGAAAGTCTCCTACGGTGTGGCGGTCGTCTTACGACCGCAGAGAATGCAGCGACGGCCCCGCTTTCCTTTCTCGACTTCGTAGGTAAGCCTAGAAGTTCAACCTGTCCACTCCGGACAATTGAGTCAGCGCCAAAGAAGGTAGCAACAGCGTTTCAACGGCGATTACGTCACAGCGGCCAAAATACCTGAACTCATTCTCGAAGGATAAGCTACATATAGCCTGTACCTACCGCTAAACCAATTCCACACCGCCCCAATTCATTTAGCGCTTCTTTGTTATCTATATATACGTGAATATAACTTTTGGCTCTCGCTTATTTCGAAGTAAGAACGCGAAGCCACACGTAACTCCATCGATTCGCAGCTAGAACAGAAATGAACCAAGCCTGCTATTCCGCTTTGTCACATCCCAGTCATCGCAATTCCAGTTTGCGTTCTTTATTCTCTTTTTTTTTTCGTATCGTTATTGTTAGTTTACCGAAGTCCACCTTGGGATCCTGCACGTGCCTGGCATTCAAAACTCCTTTGAAGTGTCCATGTCCGCAAGAGACATTTTATTCAGTGTCCACATAGTGGCAGCGAACGATAATCGCTTCCTTTCTTTTCTTTTTTCTGTATATGGTAAAGGGTGACGTATGGTGGACATTATTATCATTCATACGCCACCATTATTGATGAAAGCTGCACAGGACAAATTTTTCATGCATATACGAAATAAATTTACTCATCAATATATTTCTCGCTTATTAAGTACCGGAAGTCGGAGTCGTTTTGAGAGAAAATTAAATTTTATAGTGGACCTCCTGAGCGAAACAAACGACATATACAGAAGCCCACCGTGTGACGTACTATATGGACGTCATGTTGGTATGTCACCGACCGAGACAAAGCCAGTGGTTGCGTGTCTTGCCGTTGCAAACCAAACAATGCATAAACAAGCGGAATCGGCAGAGATAGGGGGGAACTAATAGCCCTGACAACATTTCGATGTCGTGGATTCGCTCTTGTTGCGACGCTAGTGTAATCTTCCCTTTGTGACTAGTACTCGTGCGCGGCTAGGGCTGCAAAGATCAAAGTACGCTGCGAGCCACGATAAAGAGGTCGGCGGGCACTAAAGGGCTACGCGCTTATGTCCCTATAAAGTAGGAATTCCCTGGAAACCTCCGCCATAAACCTTGAACGGCGCACGTAATCTGCACGTACAGCTACGTCCATTTGTGCGCGACGAAGAGAGTGAGGGAGCTCATCAAGTGAGTCACTGAAGTGTAACCGGTAGTGTTCGGCAAACGCTGCAACACAGCAATAATTCTGAATAGCTATTCCGCGGCAGGTACTGCACTAATAGCCGTGACAAGAGCAAATAAGTAGAGACGTGCGCTAGAACAGCGCCATTCGGGACAGCGCAATGCTGTCCGCATTGTGTAAAATGGCGCAATGTGTAAAAAGCGTTAAACTTGAGCCTCTTTGCGGCATCCCTCGATGCTCTATAGAAGATAGCTGACCATTACAAAAGGACGACTAAGCTTGTCAACGAATTTCAAGTTCAAGATAACACGCATTAACTTTCACTACATGCATGCCTTTTTCCCATTTCCAGCGCGGCTATACTGGTCAACACGACGAGGCACTGTGGCTATAAACGCTAACAAAAACGCAACTATAGACCCGTTTGAAGTAGAAACGGTCATGCTAGGCAGCCTTTTTATGTAAGGAACATTAAGGTTAAAAAGACAGGAGGTCCATAAATACCCTGGTATCTTTAAAAAATTGAGGAGCAATTCCACTCTGTGAAGACGGATGACCGCCGAAGCTGTTTAGCACAAGACAAAGATGTTACGCAGAATTCTCAACAAACGTGCGAACTCATTTATTGTCTGGATTGGCATTGGGCGGCATCGGCATGACGTGTTATTGTTTCTAGCGTTCGTAAGCTTCTTGAGCGACCCCTTCAAAGGCGAACAGCGCGACTACCGAAAAGCACGGTTGGCATCAAGTTTTCGCAAAGCTGGAAGTTTCCCAAAGTGTAAGATACTATATGTCGGCTTTATATCCCAGTGGTTAAGACACTCGCCTTCGGAGGGTCAGGGCTACATTTCAAATCCAACAGCACAAGGAAAATTTACTTTTAAAAACGACAGTCTTTCTTGGGGAACTTAAACGCAGAAATTTTGGTTAGTCTGCCTGCCTGTCTTTCTGTTTGTGTTTCTGTCCCCCGATTCAGCCTCCCGGCCAAAGTTTAACCACTTGCTTAACACCCAGCCATCTTGAACTGGTACGGCCGTTCATACTTGTGAACAATGTCGATCAAAAAGTAAATATTACGCACATCTGAGGCGCGACATCAATACGTAAGTATTAGGTGGTGTGTTCCTTTACTAGAAAATACGTAGATAAGTAACTCTAAAGACCCTAATGTTTCTTAGGCTGCGCTGAAAATGCTAGTGTTTCTTAGGCTGCGCTGAAAATGCGACGCTATGAGGCAGATGCGGCGTAGTGGAGGAGGCTTCGTGTAGTACGACCGGCACAAGACTATCGTATTTCGACAAAATTTGCAGCGAAGCACGCAGATACGTGTCCAATTTTTTTTATTAATTTATTTCTAAGGTTTCCTTCTCCGGACACGAAGGAATCCCACCAACGAGTCATATACAGCTTCGCTGTATAAACATGGTTGATCCCTCGATCATAGGGATCGGTATAACACGAAAGTGAACCGTGTCTTCACAGGAGTATAGACTGTTTTTTGCACATTGATGTATGGGAGCCTGCACAATGTCTAGTGGTGTGTTTGGCAGCCACAGCACCATTTGACGTGGATGTACACACGTTGACGCCTAGTGACACATCTCCGTCCCGACGGCTAACGGCAAAGATCACGATTTAGCCCTTGTGGTAGCTGAAGTAGTTAACATACACATGGACACAGCTTATGCTGAATCCCGCGCAAAGACGGCATCAACAAGCGCATATAACACTGGTACTTGGTATGCACTCATTCAAAGCGTCGTCATTTCAGAAGAGAAACGCCAAGGTGTGCGCTCTCCAGTAAGAGGGTAACTATACGCCTGTGCTCATGCATATACCACACAGCGCTTCGGTAACGCGAGAGGCACAGTAAGTAGCTTGAGCCGTTAACGCGGGAAGGCGTCCCGCGTCCTGCTGGCGTGTTTCTCGCTGCACCGAAAGCTGAAACTACCGAAGCGCTCATTGTCGGCGCTCGTTAGTGTCATGATGCAGTACTTCAACGATCCCACAGGGCGACACCGCCCCACGCCAACCAATGTCATTGTGAAAGGGAGAAGGTACGAGAGATATAAGGCGCGTTTGTGAAGACGCACGCGTGAGTGTCGGTAGCCCAGTCGGTAGAGTGCCCGACACCTATCATCGCGGATCGAAAGGTCGTGGATTCGACTCCCAGGTCATCCACGTAAATGAAATTGTGGTTTTTCTTTGTCATCTCTATTTTACTGACGTATTTCCGTGACGGAAATAAGTCAGTGAAGTCTCGGTGGACCCCGGCATGAAACACTTGCGTGTTTAAAAAAAATCCCGTAATGCAACTGCATCCCTTTACTGAGATGTATTCTTTTATTGCGGAGGACTAGGACTGACGTTTTAGATGCCGACAGTTACAAAAGCCAGGAACGGTTCGCCGGACCCCCGCATGTTGGGTTCACGCCATATAGAGTAATTTAGGTGGGGTTGTTGTCGGAGTAAGCAGCCGTACTAGAACTTACACAACCTCCGCCGCGCTCATCTTGACAACACATATATTGGTAAAAATTTGCCACCAGTTTCTCAAACCCTCAGTCCAAGCATGAAAATCTTGGCAAGTGACATACCTTGGAGAAAAGGAGGAAAAAAAATTCCAGCTAGTTCCACGACGTGAAAACCGTCGGACAGCGAAGCTGTCGTCATTTTCGTCAGGCATTACATTTTGCTCTTAAATTTCGACATTGTTTTCACTAAGAATTATTTGTTTTTTTGTTCTTCAGGTTTTTGTTCTCCTTCACGGACGCGCTTGAACGCTACAGTAGCGTTCCAGTGCGTCCGTGGCCCATTGCACCCGTCCACTCGCCCAAAACGCGTGTTACTATCACGGCTACGCTGGAACGCAAGCAGCGTTGCAAGCGCAGCTGCTGTGCATGACATGCACGGGCGTGCTTGCAGCGTTCCACCACGGCTGCAATAGCGTGTGCGAGAGCAGACGATGCAACACTGTGTGCGTCACACCCACGGAATACAGAAGCGCCGACTCCTCCCCCATTGACCTACTTTCCGCAAACGCCATTCGTTATCCCCACCCTAGCGAGCGTACAACGACGCTCCCCACCTTCTCCGCCTCCGAACAAGCCTCTCTCTCACCACTCTCGGCAAGGAGCAGCCCCTTCCCCCTCTCCGCCGAGCCTTACTATTGCCCCTCAGGTCACATGACCTACGTGACGAGTACCACCACCACTCCCACTACTACTAGGGTAAGGCGGGGCAAAATGAGACGCGGGGCAAAACGCGACATTTCGACTTTGCCGCCCTTTATAGCTAATACAAAAAGTACCTTTTCTTTGTTTCTCTATTTCAGCGATAGGTGCCTGTAGCTTTCGATATTTTATGTGTAAAAGTTGATGATTGCTCGCAGCGTTGGCGCGGGAAAAATTGCGCGGCTGATGTCAGTGTGTTCGTGACCCGACAAAAAGGGGCGAAATTCTGCTCGGCCAAATTTTCGGATCCATGCATGAAGCTACTGCGGCATCAGTACAACAATGTAAGCATTTATGTTGTTACTTTATACTACTAGCTACATACCACCAAAACTTTAGTTCATTTGGTGCCGCGCACCAAAGGGGAAATTTTTGTGAAATCGGGCATGTGAGAGGGGCAAAACGCGACAAAAAGGCATTGAATTGCCTTAGTGTCTTATTAAGTGAACCATTTATTTACGCTCATTATATATGGTATTTTTTTTGTTAAGGACGGTGCGGACGTACAAGAGAATATCATCTAGAGTTTCCTGGGAGGAAAACGACACGAACAAAGCACCGAATGCTTTTCAGGGGTTTCGAAGCAGTACAGCGCCGGGTTCTGTGTGGATTCAATGCGTGGAGTGCAAAGACTGGGCTCATGAAGACTGCGTGGGGGCGCACGGAGTGAATTTGAAGTGCTTCTACTGCAAGAACTGAAAGGATAAAATTTTTTCAGGCTGTCTCGTGTTGCCTCACGCAGCGTCTCGTTTTGCCCCGCAGATTGGGGCAAAATGAGACATGTGGTGCATTTTTTGTTTCTTTTTAAAATGATATTTTGAACCATCACATCATGGCCATATTTATGTAGCACATACCTTGTACCCAAAAGAAAGTTCCTGTGTTGACATTTTATGGTAACGAGTGAAATAAAAAAATATATTCACTATTTTGACATTTTTGTCGCGTTTTGCCCCGCCTTACACTACTACTACTACACTCTAAGAAAAAAAAGAGTCAAAAGAGGGTCACGGCCGCGTGACTCTCTTCGGGTGTCCATTTGACCCCTTTTGGAAGGTACAGGCAGAGAAAGAGAGTTCGCAATTCGACTGGAGTCACGGGACTCTCCTGAAGCGCGTTTCGATTGGCGGCGCCGCCGTATACGCCATACATATCGCGCGCTTGCCCTTTGGCGCCGTTGTGGCGCGTTGGCTCGACGACGGAGGCGAGGCCAGCGAGGCAACGCGCCACAACGGCGCCGGGGTGGCGTGCCGCTTCTGTTTTCCTCTGTCTCCTCGTCTATTGGAATGCGCTGCGTGTTGGTTGCGCGGGTGGTGTGTCTGTTCATGCGCGTCTTCGGTGGTGTTGGTGCTGACGCCGGCTCCGTGCACGAAGTGACGCGGTGACGCTTGGAGGACGGAATTCGCACTGTCCGCGAACTGTAGGTGGCGCGCAAGTCGACTCAAGATGGCTGTTCGAGGGATGATAGGCGCTCCGGTTTGCCCTGAGAGACCCTTGTAAACACAGCTCGTTGCGTGTTCTTCAGCGTGGTGCGACACGTTTTGCACGATGTGCGACAGCAATTCACTTCCTTTTGCAAGGCCACTTTCATTACGTGATGTTATGAGCCAGATTGGAGCGCAAGACACAAGAATTAGATGCCTAATTGAAGGCGAAGCGGTGCTGAACGCCCGCCACATTATATGCTGTGGAAGGAAAAGCTGCGACGCTTTGTCTGTTACGGTCCAAGGGCTGTGCGTCCAGACATCGCACCTTATATCGAAGCCTGCATGGATTGATTGTCTCCATTGTACAGGCCTCCGACGCGCGCAAAACCGTTGTCACGGGGGCACTTTTGATCACGGTCAGGGCCGATCTTGATTAGGCTCGGTCCGAATCAGGTGCTGCTACACAATCGTTTGATCGCGATCAGGCGCCATCGAGATCACGAAGATTGTTATTTTGGTGACGTCTACGCCGAACTCGACGTGGATCAGTTTGGACCAATTCGGATCGGCTTTGATCACGATCAAATGTGCCCGTGCAATACTGTTGTTATAAATCGCTATGAATAATATTCGATCGCATCGAAACAGCTTCATATGATTACGACCGAGTGTAATCCCGATGGCCCTGGCTGCGATCAAAAGTGCACGTACAATGTCGGAGCTTACTGAAATATTTCACGGAATTCGCTTGCGTATCGAAGTCGGTATTGAATCTCTGTAAAAAACTGCGAAGATCACACGAAAACAAGCAACTTTGCGTCCACTAGGTTTGCTCGCTTGCTTGCTTGTTGCTTAAACTTCCCGCAGTTTGCAGCATTTTTTTTTTTTTACTGCCCATCGCGTCGCGTCACGCTAGCACGTATGGGCCTCTACGTCAATTAAAGCGAAAAGTGAAAGTGATTTCCAATTACCTGTATTGCTCTAGAAGAAATCACTGGGGATGAAATGTTGACTGCAGACTCGCATCGGTGGCGTCACAGGCTTACCGATACGAAGCCTCACCACCCATTCCTTTCTTCGCCGCGGATCTTGCGGGAACGAATGGAGGCTTATCTTTTTAAGGGCAGCTCGATTTGTGCACTGGGGCACGCAGCACATCCGATTGCTGTTGTGCTTCTTGGCCATGACGCGCATAAGAAGAGCACAAAGGCGCGAGGCATTTGACTAAAGCAGCCAAAACACGCGTCGTCGTCTGCCTATCCTCCAAGAGTCGTTGCCGTCATACGCCGCGGTGCGGCGCGACAGTCTACGGACATCGCGAATATTCCTGGAGCTGCGGACAGGAACAACGGGCGCCAGTTAACGGTGAGTGTACTGCTTTCGTAGGTACTAATCATACAGCTTTAGCTGGGCGTCTGCAGCAGCTCTGCGGAAGTTATCTGCCAGCCATTTCCAACAGCAGCCTGTGCCCGCAGGGCTGTTGCGGATGCCCAACTAAAGCTGTCAGTTAACGAGTTGCCACCGCTATGCGCGTTGCTGTGCAAGCTCCCTTATAGTGAGCGATGCAAACAATTATCAAAGGTCATTTTTTGCTGATCGCACGTTGTGTCTGCGCTACTGAATGTCCAAGATGTCGTTTTGAGATGCACTTTAGTCTACTTCATAACATTTCCATCGACCTTGAGTGTGTAGCGTGCTTCGGCGCGTGGGAACGTGAAAAAAAATGCCTGTGTGCAGAAGGCTCAGACGCACTATATATAATGGTTTTTGTTGACCTAAAGACGGTAGTTTGAGGTGCAGATATAGTACGGTGCTTCCAGAACGTACGCGGTAGTCATTCAAGTTGGATAAGCTTCACCGGTAAAGTGAAAAAGCTCTAGACTTTCGACGGCGCGCGTTGGTGCGGCCGCGGCCGTGCACTCTTCCCTCGTTTCTGTTTGCTGTTTTCGTGATTTGCATACACTGCGATGACGTTGGGCGTTATTACAGAATCGAGTGAGTGTGCGTGATTGTGGGAGCTATGTGCGGTAATTCTAGCATATGACATGTCTGATCTCGACGTTAAAAAACTTGGTTCCTGACCATGCCTGTTTGCATTTGTTGTTTTGTTGTTAGCCTTTATTATGTCTGTGTGAACCACTTATTGTGTAGGTTTTGCAAACCTTTACTGCAATTTCATTTTCTCATCATAATGTCACGTTCTTATTTTCAGATACCGTTTTTCATGGCGCTCACGCTGAACAGGAGCGACAACCTATCAAGCCACAAGTCTGATGCCTCCAGCCGTCACCACTTTTTGATTTATTCTTAATCATAAGGAATAAAGACTGAAACATGATGCCCATTTCTGCAGTTTATTTTGCACCATATGACACTATGCTAATCAGTCACACATTTTAGTTGGCTATACTCATAGAAGCATGTAAATGAGGAATACCCAAACTTCTTAATTGGAAATCACAGACCATCTTTTCGCGCTTTCTGTATAACTTTGCTGGAAAATATGTGTTGTTTTGACGAGTTTTATTAAAATAATGGTAAAACTGAACTATTCTTTTTTTGCAGTCGCTGGGCAGAACGGCAAGTATTTATTGTACATGCTTAAAATGAATACTCCACTATTTTCAACAGTAGCCGCGCAAAAGTAGAGCAAGGGTCAAATGAGTAGCTTAAAATACTTGTGGAGTCGCTTGACGCTTCGGTGTGGGTCACTTGACCCCCGTAGGAGTGTTACCGGCAAGAGTCGTCTGACTCCCTATAAGTGGTAACGTGATCCTTCGGATGAGTCTTTCCACTCTTCGTAGAGCGTCAGGGGACTCTCCTAGAGCGAGCCGACCCTGACCCACCAAGAGAGTCACCGTGACTATTTAAAGAGAGTCCTATACGTGGCAAGTCAGAACTCTCTGAAAAGAGTCACGCATACTCTTTTTTTTCTTAGAGTGTACTACTACTACTACTACTACTACTACTACTACTACTACTACTACTACTACTACTACTACTACTACTACTACTGCCACCACCACCACCACGACGACGACGGCACAGGGTACACTAAGACAGCTTCGCTGTAAAGTAATGTACACGTCAGTTTCAAGAACTTGCCTAACGTAATAAGCCCAGTCCTGCGTACCATGTGTTACGTTTAACGCCTCCCAACCTAAAACACGATCTAGCGGTTTTGAACGTCATGCTGGGAGAACAAACGAAGTATCAGCTGTAGAAGGCGGAAATACGGAGAATAAAAAGAAAATTTATTTTTTTTAGAGCCTAGGCGATCCAGGGATTTCCTGGATGTCGTTATAAGAGCTTGGTAGTGAAGCTCTATCTATACTTAGTCAACGAAGTACCATGCGTTTCGAGTGTTTATTTCTTCCCTCGCGTAAGTGAAATTCATGGTCCGGTACTCGTCACGGAAGTAAAATTCAAGGCCATTAGACGGATCTACACATTTCACAATGCAGTAATAAAAATCCTTCTAAAACGAATATCCCCCTTAGGAATGAGTATACGTAAAAAAGATTTTATCGCAACGCAGTTGGACTGGTGAAGCAGACTCGCATGTTTCCAAAAGACTTTTTTTTTTTGCGTTTACTTTGATCGGCAATGACAAGGCTGGACGCAGTCAGCCATATATAAGGGTCTTCCACGCCATCCGAGAGGTTGCGCCATTCGTCGTCTCCAGAACCACTATATCCAGTTGTCAATCACAAGAGGAAAACGATAATACGAGAAGAGAAGAGCGAATACATTAATAAATAAATATAGTTGCTCGCCTCGCCTGTTACTAAGGGCGGTGAATTGCAGCGCCAGGGGAATCAGATAACTGGGGATCGCTGGTTCAGAAGACCGGAAGTACGGATCTGAGAATTTCGAAATGAAGTAAAGGCAGCAAAACAGTACACACTGAGAAGGAGCTGGGCGCATGATCAGTGAAACTGGCGGGACGTAAACGATCAGCTCTGCCCGGTGCAGCCGTGCATAATACACTGCCTCAACTGTCTCTCGTCTTTTTTTTTTTTTTTTGATACGCGAAATACATACCGACACTCCTGCCGCCCACACTGCGCTGTTGTGACCCTATCACGACAGCAAGTGCGCGCTCAACGTCGCGGTTATTTATCCCACCTACATTTTCCCTGGTCCTTCACTCTACATTTTCAACATAGGTTTAACTCCTGCTGCCACATATGCTATTGTCACGCACACTGTTTTCCTTTTCGAACAAATGACACTCTTTTGTCCAAATTATCATTGTTACCCAGAGACTGTAAAAAGCGATAAGACGCCTTTATCATACCCGTAATGTCTTTAACGTTGTCGCCGATTCGGCAATGAGAGTTTAATCGCAAAGCCCAAACGCGAGGGGAATAATGTTCTATACTCTTTCGTAGATATATGTACGTGAGTACCAGCGCTTGTGCTCTGCGGTTATATATAAAAATAAAGCATATTATATATAGCGGTCGGGCTTGATCCATCAGTTCGTATTGATTGGAAACGACTTTGCTCGTCCTTATCGTGGTGCTTCGAGTGCTGCTTGTCTTGCTGGACGCAAGTTCATCCACTATAAAAACTGCTTACTCACACTTCTACCAGCGTCGAGCACTTTACAGGAGCACAACAATGGACACTACACGCAGAATGCGTCGAATCAGGGTACTATAGAATCCACATCAAGTGTGTTGAGGAAGTCGCCGTACGCATATACCACGCGAAAATGGCCGGACGTAGTTAGCCAGCTTTTTGTTTAATAAACACTAGAGGGGAACCTAGACATCAAAATGTGCCATACGCAAAGCCGCTTTCCTAGGCATCAATGGTTGCTTATCGCTTTCATAATCCGCAGACCAACGCATTGTGCAACCGCAAGGATGGATGGATGGAAAGCTTTATTAATGTCCTTCGGAACGCGTTCAATATATCACGTAGCGGACCTCTCCAACGTCGGAACAGAAAGACCAAGTCTCTCTTCTGCGTCGCGGGCCCGTCGAATTGCTCTGTTACTCGAGTCCGAGGCTACTAGCAGCAGCAGCCCCCCCCCCCCCCCCCTTTTGGACGGCGTAATACCTTCGCCGCCGCGTAAAGGCCGAGACAGACGGCACGAGTTTCCATGCGATGCGACGTGCGGCGTCGGATGGTCCGGCATGCGGCGCACGACGATTCCGCACACATGGCCGAACGAGCAATCAGCCGTAGGCTCCACCCACATACGGCGCCTCGTCATGCAGACTCGGAAGACTTCGTATCCTCGCAATGAGGCACAAAACAAGCAACTTTGTACAGCCACGCTTCGTTCTATAAGAAAATAATCAATAAAACTAGGCCTTCGCGAAGGAAAAGCACATCGCAACACCCCGCCGCCATTCACGACTCCGATGGTAAGCCTAGCATGGAGGACGCCGGCCGTTCGCCTACGCCGTTCGCGATCACACGCGAGCTCGTCCTAGAGCGCTTGTTTTTACCAACATGGTTAAGCTTTGTACTAGCATGTAATGCGTTAACATACGCTATTAAGTTTCTCGACGTCATCGACGTGAAAAGCAAAGGTGGAAGCGAAGCGAGCCGGCAAGCCGAGACGACGGTGTCGCTGTGTTTACCTGCGAAATGGCATTGCATCGCTGCTCGCCATCTCGCTTTGGAAACGGGCGCTGTCTTGCAGAAATGGTACACTTCAAACGTCACTTTATTCAATCAGGAATTATCTCACGTCACAAACAAAACGTACTCGATGTTTATCACGCCGCCGCGAGCGGCGATGTCGGCAAATGCTCCGAGGCTCGACACCACCAACTCGCCTTGGCTGCCTTGGCCACGGTGACCGGAGCAGCGACTAGGAGAGGACGCCACCAGCGGCGTGACTACACACGTCTCCCGAGCTGTCATTGGCTGCGGCATTCCGACGGTCCGATGCGGCGACGAAAATATCTGCCCAGTTTGATGCATGCCGGGCATGCGATACGGCGGTCCGATACGATGAAACGTCACCACTCCGGCTTCCGCACCGCCGCGTCGGACGTCGCATCGCATGGGACATCGTACCGTTTGTCTCGGCCTTAACGCGGGGCACGACCAGAGCATATATTCTTTGAGCGCACCTAATGAACGTGCATTATTTGGCTGCATCTCCGGATAAATCTTGTGCAATAATGCGAGGTTAGGGTACGCCCCGACATGAAGTAGTCCGAGTGTCAGAGCCTCCGGTCTGCTTAACATTATGGAAAAACAATTACTTGAATACATTCGAACTTACATCCTTTTTTTTTCTGCCTTTATTTTGCTGCAGAAAACGTGAATACAGCTCATCACTAAAAAAAAAAAAGCAATGCGTGGCCACTTTGAGTCAATCAGCTTTCACCAATGAGTCTTCGTTCGTTTCTTTCCTTCTTCTTTTTCTCAACCCCAGCGGGCAATACTTTCGCAGGTAGGTGCATAAGACGTTATTGCTCTCTTGCATGCAACAGGAGTCTACGATGTGTGCTTTCAACGCAGGGGCACAGCAAGTGAAATAATCAAAACAAAAATCAGGCCAGCTTCGCACTGGTGGTGTCAAGCCTGAAGGAACGGCGGAGCTGGGCGGCGTTCCTTAGCCTACCAGTGAAGCCTAGCCTAGAGGTGGCGCTTAAGCCTCGATATAGCCACATGAGCATAGAAAGGGACGGTTAAGCCTAGGAAAGCCAAGTTGAGCTTCTCTCTTTGTTTCTTTCTGTCTTCTTCTCTGTTTTCTATATCTTTCTTTATTTTTTTCCCTCTCTCTATTTCTTTCTATCTCTTGCTGCCTGTTCATCTCTATTTCTTTCTTTTTTTTTCCTTTTCTTTCTTTCCTTCTGTCTTTATTTTTCTCGTTCTCTCGCTCATAGCGACGTAATCATGTATGGTTCACATAAATGCTCGTTCTGCTACAATGCCTGGATAGCGGAGCGGTTACGATGCTCGCCTTCGGACCGTGGGTACCCGGGTTCGAATCCCGCCTCGCCAATAAACTTTATTTCGTTTTAGTTATTTCTTCTCCTCTGCGCTTCTCATATCCTTCCACCTCTCCACTTCACCGAGCAGAGTTTTCGTTCAACACTCGCCTCTCTTCTCGTCTCGCCTCCCTCCTCTTTCTCGGCTCCTTGCCTCAGTGGTGCGATCTTGTACGCGTTACAAAATAAACACGGAGGCGTGGCATGACAACCAGCCGCACGTGACCGCACGCGAATGGCCCATTTGAACCGCGACAGACGTCACGGCTCTGCATTGACCAATCGCGTGCGGTCACGTGCGGCCGGTTGTCATGCCACGCCTCCGTGTTTATTTTGTAACGCGTACAAGATCGCACCACAGCACTCCTCGTTTTACTAGGCTTCACTCTCTCCCACCCCAGGCTCCAATCTCCTTTCCCACCTCTCTTCGTCAATCTCCTTTGCTCCGCTCTCTCCCTCCACTGTCTTCCTCTCCCTCGCACCTGCGGTATCCGGTGCGGGGCTTGCCCAATTCCTGTCGCGCATAGCCGTCCGAGTTTTTGCGGATGCCACCGGACTTACCTCGAGCCTAACTCCGCTGTTAAAACACGTTCGACCGATGAAGCAGTTACAGAGAGTAATAGCTGGGCGGTTTGCGAGCCAGCGCGCCCAGCGAACGACCGGAGAGACGAACTGCGCATGCGCGTTACGCTGCGATAGCCGGCGTCTTTACGGAGCGAGCCGCTCGTCCGCTTATTTCGACTCCTCAGCGAAGCGTGCGCAGCGGACGAGCGTGCGGGCTTTTTCCAAGATGGCAGACCCCAACACAAGCGGCGGCGGCGGCGGCATGTCGCCGGCGGCACCTCCAATAAATCTAATAAAATCTAATAAAAATGCCTTTTGCAATATTCTTTTCGCAGTAACTTCAATCTTATTCGGCAGATGACGAAGCAAAGCCTCTGCTCGATCAACAGTAACATCAACCTTGTTCAACAGGTGGCGCAGCAGCAATGCGCTCCGCTGAAACAAGCGGGGTGTCGCTCAACTCTTCCTTTCGTGCTGCGCTCCGCTGCCCCCTCCGTTCGCCCGCTCGCACCGCTGGCTCGCAAACCTGCCCCGCTATTACTCACTTATACTGTTCGCAACATGGCATCCCAGCCTTTCTTCTGAAAAAAAAAAGAGTGAAAGATTCGGAACCACTATCGTTTATTGCAACTCCATTGATTGAAAACTATCTCTTGCGCTTCTACCGCGGAAAGGAAACAAGGATTAGACATCACCTTATATATAAAACATTGCCCACATTTGTTAAGAAGCGTATACTGCAGGGCACCTGCGAAGTTTCCCGTATTAGAACCTTCGAATGAAGCACGTCTGTGGCGTGGCAACGAATGCAGAAGCGAGGCACCATGCATGTCCACATGCCTGAACTACTTCTGCAGTGCGACCTGCCATGCAACTTCCTTTTGTTGAAGAAGAAAAAGAAGAATTATGCAGTTGCATTTAACGTGAAAGCTGTAGGAAGTGCGGAGCAGTGATCACTCCTCCTCACCCTCATTTCATTTTTCTGTCTTATTGCTATAGTATACTATACACGGCTATACTGTGCTCCACCCTCTCCCTTCCTCACCTTACTTCCCTTTCCCACACCCTTAGTATACCACACATGGCTATTATACATGATTTTGCCTGCGTGACTCCATACATGGCTAAGCTATGCTTTACCCTCTCCCTTCCTCCTTTCCTTCCTCCTTACCCTCACCTTTCCCAACCTCTTGCTATAATTCGCTATGTTATACATGGTTTTGCCTGCGTGACGCCAAGCGACGACATGAGATGACAGCATATGATAGCAGCATACTCCCTTCCTCGTTTCCTTCCTCCTCACCCTCACTCTTTTCCCGCCCCCTTGCTATACATGGCTATGTATAGGTGGCTGGGCCATACATGGTTTGCCTGCCTAACGCCATATATAACTATGCTATGCTTTACCCTCTCCCCTTCTCCTTTCCCTCCTCCTCACCCTCACATCCCTTTCCCACCTCCTTGCCATACGCGGCTACGCTGTGCATGGTTCTGCCTGCCTAATGCCATACATGACTATGTTATGCTTTACCCTTTCCCTTCGGCCATGCCATCCACCTCCCCCTCATTTCTCTTTCCCGCCCCCTTGCTTTACATGGTTATGATTTACATGGTTTTGCCTGCCCAACGCTATACATGGCTATCCTATATTTTACCCTCTCCCTTCCTTCATTTATCCACCTCATCCTTACTTCTCTTTCCCGCCCCTGCTCTACATGGCTGGGCTATGTAGAGCAGGGGCGTGGTGGCGGCGGCGGATACACAGGAGCAGCATCTGAGAAATTTTGCTCACTTTTGCAGTGCCAACTGGTAATCGAAGCTCGGAACTACGACGCGCCGTCGAAGTGCCGGCCCCCCACCCCTCCCAGGTTTCTACCGTGGAATCCACTGACGCAAGGGTCCCGGACAAGGAAATACGACGACACTGCAGAACAACATATTCAAGCGTCAACGCACCACGTGACCTGCTGCTACCCCATCTAATCAGCTATAAACGCCTACTGCACACCGGTGATCACACTCGGGCAGTGGTGGCGGCGGCGGATACACAGGAGCAGCATCTGGGAAATTTTGCTCACTTTTGCAGGTTAGTTTCCTGTTCTGCAAAATTTTTTTCCGCACTTGTACCCATTCCTATATTTTGCTGCTGCTCTACTGCCCGAGCAAGTGTTCCTTGTGTAACGCGTTTACTGAGAAAGTGTTGCTGAGCTTGTGTAACGCGTTTACTGAGCAAGCAGGTGTTCCTTATGTATCGCGTTTACTAGCACTCTAAAGAAACTTCCTGTGCACTATCGCCTTGGAACTATTGTAAGTGTGCAGCCCGTGCTTACGCCATGAGCAACGACCCTGGCGAAACGTGTCTAGCATGTTTTGAGGAGATACTGACAGATGCATGAAATGTGCAGAATGTGGTCTGCGTTATCATCTCGGAAAGTGCTCAGGCGTCGGCGAGCGCACGTACAAATCCAAAGACGTTGAAGCGAGGGCGAGTATGAAGTGTCAGACATGTCGCTTAACAGCGTCTCGAAGCGCTGCCACTGCTCGACAGCAGGATGGCAATGTATCCATTGCTATGAGCAGGCAGTTGGCGGACATAAGCAGAGCGCTTGCTGCGCTTACAGTAAAGGTCGATGAGATAACGAGTCTTAAAGATGCAGTGAGCAACATTGAGACATCTGTGCAACACATGTCTGAAACTTATGATAAGCTTATAGAAGCTTCAAATAAACATGAAAAGCAAATCGAAGCCCTACAAAAGACAGTTAATACGCTCGAAGTAGCTAATAACAAGCAAACAATTGCAGAGCTGCGCACGGAGCTGAATGCCCTATATCAATATAGCAGAAAACAAAACATGGAAATACATGGCTTGCCTGAAACTGAACGCGAAGATTTGATGGAAAAAGTGAATGAACTGGCAAGAAGGCTCGATTTGCCGGTGCTTACAAAGAATGATGTTGATGGGCTGCATCGCATTTCCTTAAGGTCAGACAAAACCCCGGTCGTGCTCATCAGGTTTTGCAAACAGTCCACAAAAGCACTGTGGATTGCGAAGCGTAGCACTCTGAAGCAATGCATAAAGGATGTTAAGTTTTTCGACAACTTAACTGCGCAAAACAAGAGGCTATTGTGGCTCGCAAAGACAAAAGCTGCGGAAGCACACTACCGGTTTGTCTGGACGAAGGAAGGGAAGATATTTGCTCGAAAGGAACCAAGTACTCGCGCCATCAACATCAACAATGAAACCGACTTAGACAAAATTATCTAGAACAGACTGTGCGTTTCGTCAGAAAAGAAGTTAGCGAAAAATGGCCTATTTTTCTACTGATTCATTCCTAGAAGTGTTAAAAACTTCTGGATACAGTACAAACAATAGCCTGTCCTTTTATCACTTAAATGCGCAAAGTTTAAGAAACAAGGGAGAGGAAGTCGAGGCTGAAATGAAGCAGATCAACTACACTTTTGATTTTTTTGCTTTTACCGAGACGTGGTTCCGCTCGGAGGAAGACGTCATTCAATTCACTGGCTACAAACATGTAACTCAATTCAGGAAAGAAAAACGAGGTGGGGGTGTGACCATATACACGCGCCAAAACTTATCTTTTGACATCCTGACTGATTATACGGGCGTTTTCGAAGATTTCGAATGTGTTAGCCTGTTACACCGGAACATTTTTATCACTGCGCTGTACCGCCCACCTCAAGATAACACAGAAGCCTTTCTTCAGTTTATTGAGACATGTTTAGAAAATGCTAATTCAAATAAATGGCGTGTCATTGCACTTGGTGATTTTAATATTGATGTTATGGGTAGATCTCCGATTCAAGCGGCCTTAACTGAAATAATGCTACTGTATGGCTGTACAAATACGATTGAGTCCCCAACACGAGTAAACAAATCAACAGCAACAATAATAGATCTTTGCTACACGAACTTTTCTCGGGACGCGGTTTTTTCCGGAGTGTTTTCGTCTGGTCTAAGTGACCACTTGCCGTTCTTTGTATTTGTCCCTTTAAGTAAAAAAACGAACTACCCCTATCCATTCACGTAGAACGAGTGATTCCAATAATATCGCTGTTTTCTGTGAGTTGCTGAAAACAACCGATTAAACAGACGTCTACAATGCAACCGACCCAAATGAAGTGTACGAAAATTTCATTATAAAGGTTATTAACGATTACAATGTCGCTTTTCCTGTTATGGCAATTAGAAAACACAGAAAGGCTCGTAAAGATTGGATAAACAAGGCTCTTTTTATGAGAATAAAAAAAAACTTGATGTTCGCTAAATTTCTTAAAACGAGAAGTTCTGAGATATTAGCTGAGTACAAAAAGTTTCGTAATGTGCTAAATGCTGATCTAAAAAAAGCAAAGTCGTCATTTTACAGAAAAAAGTTTTCAAACATAGGTAACAATCCTAAGCAGATCTGGGAAGGAATTAAAACTCTCATCGGCAGCAAAGCTAACACAACACCCGTCGAAATGCTGGTTAAGGGTATTATCTATGACGGTGTTGCATTAGCCGACAAATTCAATGAACACTTCCTGGAAGCTGGTAAATATGCCGGCTTAATTCCCTTGCCTAATAATACCTCTCTTACGTCATGCATTCAGATTTCCAACTATGACTCGATATTTCTGACGCCAACAACAGAAGCAGAAATCACAACCATTATTAATTCTCTAAAAAATACTTGTGCTCCTGGTGATGATGACATCTCACCATTGCCAATTAAGAATTCCATTAGTTGCCTTATAGAACCACTGACCTATATATTCAATCAGATGTTGGCTACTGGCGTGTTCCCAGATAGATTAAAGATACCACATGTTACTGTTGTCTTTAAAGGTGGAAATAAAACACAATTCGGTAATTACCGGCCAATTTCAGTTCTGCCACTTTTTTCTAAGGTTGCTGAAAAAATAATTTATACACGTTTCTTTGGCTTCCTTTCCGCAAATAATGTGATAAGTGATCATCAATACGGTTTCAGTGATGCTACCGAGGACTTCTGATTTGGAGCAATTTTTGGAGCAGCGAAATTTCCGTTTTGGAGCAGATAATTTTGCATCTGGGAGCACTTTGGAGCAGCGAATTTTATATCCTGGAGTGCAATACAGAAGCATATTGCATTAACATTCAAGCACCTGAGTATTATTACGGGGCTCTTATGAAGGCTAGAAATATTTCGATTCATTGCAAATCTCACGGAAAAAATCATCTCAGGAGCATAGGCGTGCGCACAGGGGGGTCCGCCCCCCTACTCACCTAAGAGGGGGGGGGGGGGCGCAAAATCTGCCCCGTACATTGACCCTTGCGATAGCAATTATATGGACACTCGGCGGATTTTTGCCGTCGCCGTTGCCGTAATTTTCCGTATCAAGTCCAAATAAATGACATCACCACGCGCATTCTAGCCGCGGGTAAAAGCTCGCGAGCGCTGGCGACGAACGCGGCTGAAGCGGAGATTAAACTAGCCGGCCGTCTGTCTCCGCCGCACGGACAGCGCATATGAGATAACATCTTCCCGCGTGCGGGCCTGCCGTCGATTGCTCATCAAACAGAGAAGAAACGCCCCGCCCGTCTTTCGTAAGGAGCATGAAGGGACGCTAGGGGAGCGGAAGGGGGGGGGGCGCATCGTTCGAAGGGCGCAGTCGCTTGCGCGCGCGCTATCTCGAGGCATCAGGAGACGGCTCGTAAACTTGCTGAGCTCCCAACGCTTAGTTCGCGTTTAGAGAACTCGGAGCAAGAAAACGCTTCGGTTCCTGGAGGGGCCATATTCCCTTACACCAGCGTTTTGTTGAGTTACGCGAGACTGGATCCAAAAGAGTTAGCTGCTAGTCTTACTTCGTTTCACAATACAATTTTTACAGCGAAAGCTGTTATGAGATCATTTCACCGGCCGTTTTTGGCGCCGTAGTTGTCCGCCGCTGCCGCCGCCGCCGGTGTCCGTAACCAATATCGCTCGAAATAAGAAAAAAAACGGAATAAGAAAAAAATTCCAGGACGGAACGAGGTTCGAACCTGGGCCCTCTGCGTGGGAGCCCAGTATTCAACCTCTGAGCCATGCCGGTGCTTGAGACTGCTTTGCAAAAAGGTCCTATACAGGCTTAATTTCGGGAAGGAACCACATTAGCATATGCAATATAGCGTGGTAGAAGAGTAAAATAAGCACCAAGCGTCGCACAATGCGAATTGCGCAACGATTAGGTTGTTGAATGCTTCCAACCCATTACAAAGGGCTCTGCCATAATTCTTCATCGTCATCAGGCACAGCATCAACAAAGTGCGCATAATGCCTTACATGCGTTTAGCAGGTATCAACGCTCTCCGTAGAATGACGAAAAATGGCACAGTGCCTGCTGCCCTACTTCTCAAAAATTAGAGATTTATAGCGTAGTGGGTTCCTCGCAAGTGCACTTGTATTGGTTGCCAAGGAAGCCCATAGGCACATGATCCACTTCCTCGGGGTCTCAGTAAAATTACAATGATTTATAGCGTAGTGGGTTCCTCGCAAGTGCACTTGTATTGGTTGCCAAGGAAGCCCATAAGCGCATGATACGTTTCCTCGGGGTCTCAGTAAAGTTCTTCGCCCCCCCCCCCCCGTCTCTCTCCCACGTCAACGTACGTTATACAGCATGAAGGGAGAGGGAAATAGCGACTGGGCGTCACCCAATGCAAATTACAAAACTGGTGGGCCGTTTAAAGATTCCTACCCATTACAAAGGGCTGAGCCATAATTCTTCATCGTCATCAGTCGTCGCGTCAACAAAGTGCACATAATGCCTTACAGACGTGTAGCTGGTGCCTCGCTTCTCCGCAGAATAACGAATAATGGCTTAGTAGGTGCTTCCCAACTTCACAAAAATTGTGATTTATGGGGTAGTGGGTACCTTTCTAGTGTACTTGTATTGTAGCCCCAAGAGAGCTTAACGGGCTCTGGAAACGCTGCTCTTCCAGCTTTCGCTGTGACTGTGCTGCGGTTTCAGCGCAGGCCTGGCGTTTTTTTGGCATCGCATTCATTGCTTCGCTCTTAAGCGAAACTTAGTTATTTCAAACCGTTAGCTATTCACCCCCGAAAGCGAGGGGCGGACGTGTAACATGGCGTAGCCGCTTCACTGTGGGCCGTCAGCGACGGGCCCGCTACTGACAGCTGCGCATTTGCGGCTGCTCCGATCAGGAGATATAATTTTACTAATGAGATGACATTTTAAAAAAAAAAGCAAGCAAAAAATTCGAATTGGAACCCTAGCACGTGAGCTCGAAAGGGCAGGGCCTTTTAGGGGTATTTACCGCAGAGTGATTACAAACTCGGACGTGCTGGCGGAAGGAATTACGAAAAAGCTGTTCTGGATGAAGATCCATGGATAAAGTATATCTGAGGAAAAGTGTCAACGTGTTTCCACCGTTCGCGTGCTCTTCCATAAACGCGAAGCATGGAAAATTCGATATTGTCCCATATATCTACTGCGAGCGATCCCAGATTTCATTCCGCGATGTCCGGAAACAGAAGTGACAGACATTTAGCGGCACTCATGTAGTTATTACTGAACATTACTTTCCTTACGTGCCGTGCGACGCTTCACACGAGCTATCAGCAACGTTTCTGGAACAGACGACGTCCGCCGATGAATCGCCGTCGCACTTTCTCGCTACCGATAGGCCTAGACGTCACGAGCCTCTGCGGAGAGCGCGTTTTGCTGCCGAGCCGACTTGCAGAACAGAAGCTGCGTCGGCATCGTGGCTTACTCGGAACGCACGCGCGAGCGCTATTTATTCAGCGGAATAATTCTTGGTCCATGATTGCGACTTTATTGGCAGCCCCAAGATCGAGCTGCACATGTTCTGACGCGCCGTCGGTGCGATTGCCGGTGATAGACGCCCCCAAACACGAGACTTTGGCGCAGTTTGGCGCAAATTTTGTCGATATTATCAGGATGGCGCAGTAAATACAATTTGGCGCACTTTGGCGCAGTTGGCGCAGGAGTGGAATCACTGCCCGGGTTTTCAACCTGGGAAATCGACTGAAACCGCATTGCTTTATATAAAAAGTCTTAATTCGAAACATTGAAATGAAACACTTTACTATCGGACTATTTCTCGACTTCAGTAAAGCGTTTGATTCGGTTCAACATGACATTCTCTTAGCAAAATTAGAAATTTATGGAATTCGTGGCATTGCAAAAAGCCTTATGAAAAGCTACCTGACTGCACGTCAACAATACACAAAGCTACATAACGACACTAGCTCTAACTACGGAACAATGAAATATGGAGTACCTCAGGGATCAATATTAGGACCCCTTCTATGCGCTATGTACATAAATGATATTGTAAACATTCCTTCATCTTCGAACATTATCCTATATGCCGACGACACTAACATCTTCTTTTCTGGTCCCAACCTAAAAGAACTTGAGCAGAGAGCGAATAGTTGGCTTGAAGAATTAGAGGGATGGTTGAGGGTAAATCAGCTGAGATTAAACGTGAAAAAAACTAATTTCATTTTATTCCGTGCTAAAAACAAAGCAATAAACCACAACCCAAAACTCTATTTTGGTAATTCAGAAATAACATGTAACAGTAGCTGTAAGTTTCTGGGCGTACACTTCCGCAATGACTTGAGCTGGTCTGATCACGTGAGTCATGTAAAACTGAAAATGGCTCGATCCATTGGTGTTATAAGCCGTATTAACCATCTTCTTCCACATTCGGTGGCAAAGCAGCTATACTTTTCTCTCGTTCATTCGCACCTCACATACTGCAACTTAGTTTGAGGCACATGTAATAGGACCAATGCACAAAAATTAATTACCATGCAACAAAAATCATTGAAGCTAATAACTAAAAGGCCAGATAGACATAGACATAGCAATTTATTTTCTGTTTTTCGTGTATTGTTTCACTGAATGCTACAAACTTAAACTGATGGTTCTTATTTATAATCGTATAAAACAAGATTTTGCTTCATTCAGCAATATGTACCTCACTCGTCACATTGAATATAACTTACGAAGGACGTCACTTGTTTCAGCACGATCTAGAACAAATTATGGTACCCAATCACTTGACCATCAAATAGTAGATATATGTAACAGTTTTCCTTCTGTAGTAGAATTATCACAGATAAGCAGATCTGTACATTATTTTAAAAAGAAAGTAAGATTACTCTTCGATCCAGGATGAAGTGCTTGTTTTTGTTTTGTTTTCTTTTTTTTTGTTTTTTTGGGTGTGTTTTATGTGCATGCAATGTATTTTGCCACTTGCGATGTATACTTCTGTTCACCAGGTTGTACTTCACTGCGTTTCAATTGTTAAGCTACGCACATTGTTAGCTCCACTTGAATTCTGACTTATGATGGATACTATTGCACCTCTTCATTCATTAAATCTATTCACAACTTTACTCTGATGGACATATCAACATGAAATGGTTTTTATAGGTTTTCGTACTTCTATAGCGAAATTGCTTGAAATTCCATGACTTCTCTACAGTGATGCTGGTGAATTGTGCTGTACTGGATGTTTTTCGCTTTCCTCACCGCTGTCCTTGTTTTTGTTTTTTGTTCACGAGCCGGGATGTAGGCCTAGTCAGGAAACAGTTTCGTCTGTTTCCTTTTGCCTCATCTCGGTGGCATGTAACTGTTGTGTACACATGCCAGAATAAAGTATTATTATTATTATTATGACACCGCCTGCCTAATGCCATACATGACTATGCTATGCTTTACCCTCTCCTTTCCTCATTTTCATCCGCCTCACTCTCCTATCACTCCTCACGCTCACTTCCATTTCCCACCCCTTCCTATACACGGCTATGCTATAATGGTTCTGCCTGCGAGACGCCATACATGGCTATGGTATGCCTTACTCTCGCCCTTCCCCTTTTCCATCATCCTCACCCTCAAATCGCTCCTTCTCACCCTCAGTTCTCTTTCCCGCCCACTTGCTACATATGACTACGCTGTACGTGCTCGTGCTTAATGCCATACATGACTACGCTACGATTTACCCTCTCCCTTCCTGCTTTCTATCCTCCTCACCCTCATAACACTCCTCACGCTCACTTCCCTTTCCTGCCCCCTTCCTATACATGGCTATGCTATGCAGTGTTTTGCGCGTATGAAGCCAAGCGGCGACACGACAGCATACGATGACAGCATATTACCTTCTTCCCCACCCACCCTTCCTCATTTCCCTCCTCCTGACCCACATCGCTTCTCCTCAGCCTCACTTGCCTTTCCCGCCCCCTTGCTACACATGGCTATGCTAGAGATGGCTATGTTATGGGTGGTTTTGCCTGCGTTACGCCAAGCGACGACGACAGCATACGACAGCATGCGACAGCCCGGGCCCCTAAAGTGCTCGGCACTTAAAGAAAGTACGATTCGTGCTTCAGGATATCAAGCAGGAATTCTCAGTTCGAGTGTAGACACACAGACTAGAGCGTTAAGTCCGAGCGTGCACTTGAACTTCGCTCGGAAATGGCATCGTTTCATTTATTATTGCGATAGAAATTATATGGACAGTCTCGGCTGGAAAATGTCCGTCCCCGTCGCCGTCATTCACCGTATATGTATAAGTATGTATATATATATAAAAGCCCCAAAGAAAAATAATTCAGAAAAATGCTTCCGAAGCGCGGAATCGAACCAGGGACCTCTTCCTCCGCAGCGAGTGGCGCTAGCCACTACGCCACGAAACGCAGATCCTCCACGTAGGTAACGGCGAGCGTTATATACACACCCTTTACCGCTGGACGGACTCGGAGACGGCTGCGCTTATAAGCGTTTCTTCATTACCAGCGAGATGGCGTTAGGAGCGCGACAGGCGCATTTAAGTCGTCGGCGAGCTCGCTCGCTTCTTCTTATACTTGCGCAGGGAGAACCTTGCCCTTCCGCTATCTGCTCGCGCGGTTTTCTTGTGCTGAGGGGAAGCGGGATGGTTCACGCTTTCACCGTGATGTCCGCGCTCATGTTACGGAGCGTACGAAAGCCACTCGAGCTCAAGGGACGCCGCTAAACGAACAAACAGAAGATGAGCGCAAACTATTATCTAATATTACAGTTTTACATAAGAACAACGTAATTCGTTCATAGCCACATCTGTACACAAATACTGCAGCATAGCAAAAACTTTCAAGGCCGCCACCCTCGTAATCCGAAATAGAAGCTCTTTCATGTCGAGCGCTAGCATCACATTTGTACAGCACGGAAATGGAGATATGCATTTCGGAGGCATCTGCTATTCATCGTTATTCGCGTGAATTTTTCCACTTCGATGACGCACACCGTTTCGATGCATCGCTCAGAATAACCATTCCCCTTTGTCCCTCTTCTAATGATTAACATTTGTTTTTCTTTCCACTTCACTTTCTCACGCACAACATCACATCAGTGCTCTTACGAACCACCACAACACGCTCACTAGAACCAGTATAACGGCCAAGTAATCAGCGGCACGTGCCAAGCTCACTGCTTTCCCAGGCTCACCTTTGCTTCGGCAAACCCGACGGCCTCTTGAACAAGGTATACGGCCATGTGTGCTCTAATGAGCGCCCATTAAACAGCAATCTATGCGCCGTTTCCCAATAATCATTTACGTTATACACACGGCAACGAGGGAACAGCATCATCAAGTGAAATTGGAGCCGACAGACAGGAGAAGTGTGAAGGCTGGAAAAAACGTGCGAAAGGGCCAAGCCACGCGCAGAACAAATGAAGATTTCGGCGGCCTGCACGAACTTAACGTTCCCCCGTACTGCCGAAATATGCATCTTCCTTTGATGGTGAAACTACATTCAAGGGTAGTTTAACGGCAGCACGACCGGCGCTGCCGTCAAAGCGCACCTCAAGGCGCAGTTTGCGTATTACCCACATCATGACGGAATTCCATTTTGTAAAAAGAAAAAAAAAGTAAAAGAAGTTTGAAGCATCTTATACGCGCTCGCAATAATATATTTTATTACGTACCGCATTTTACCACGTAAAACCCGCCCTCTTACTTCAGATAAGCAGGGAAGGGGAAAAAAAACAAAGACAAAAAAACGCGCGTATATGTGGCGGGAATCATTTGCGTAAAGTGGTTTTTCGACAGCGTATCTGGCTGTACATTTCGGACATATCCGTGCAGGATATTATTGCAAGTGGCAGCCGTCAAGGTAGAATCATTAGTCTATGTTATATCCTACACTCTCACATGCGCTGGACAGGTGGTTTACGAGCTTTTCAAGGGCTCTGCTGTCGCTGCGAAGACATACAGAACCCGGGTATCTCGATATACTGTTTTCCTTTAGGCAAGTAAAGAGACAACTTTTTTTAACAAGAACGCGTTTTATGCCGGGGTCCACCAAGACTTCAGTGACATATTTCCGTCACGGAAATGACGTCGAAAAATTTACACGATCATATGGCAAAGAAAAAAGTTCAATGAACGGGCATCGAACCCACGACCGCTCGGTCCGCAACAACAGATGCAGGGCACGCCATCCACTGCGCCACGGTCACAGCCTCCAGAGGCTTTACAAACGCGTCTTTTATATCTACCACTCTCCCGGCCGGCGGGGTGGTGTTGCCCTCTGGGAGCGGTAAAGTAATTCGTCATTACTGTGGCCTCCGCGATTAACACATGCAACGCGTTACACGTCCGTCTCATTCGGCGCATTTTCAATAGAAGTTCAATTTTGTCAATGCCTTAACACACCGCGAGGTGGCGATCGTAGCGCAAGCGTCGTAAAAGCGTCGGCCTCGCTCAGAGCATCACGCCAATCCAAACCAAAAATATCTCTGCGACGCGCGCCTGCCTCACCTATCTGTTACACCGCGTTCCCCGCTCACGCGCTCGCCCCGAGAAAAATCGCGGCCGGGGGACGACACGACGCACTCTGCGTTTCCCACTTGTCCGGCCGTGGTGTTCAATCACATTTTAACACGCCGCGGGATAGCGACCAAGTTCTGCGTCCAATGCGACGCTCTTCTGGCTATCACACCTCGTTCTCTGATTACGCTTTCACCGTTAACTACTAAAGCTACCACAAGGTTTTGTGTAATCATTTAACATGGACGTTAGTCGTCGCCATGGAGATGTACCACCAATCATCAAAGTGGGTGCATCCACGTTAAACGGTGCTATAGCTGCCAGACATCAGTATACATTGTGCAAACTCTCTTATATCAATGTACAGTAAACATTCATCTACTTCTGTTAGGGCGCGCTTTACTTTCGTGTTATTCCGATTCCTACAACGGAGGGATCAACCATCTTTTTGTTAAATTATATTATCGAGCGTGTGGTACTTTCGTCAGCGATTTATGCAAATCCCACTACTCCTACTATTCCCTTCGAAATTAGTTGATAATAATGACTATTCGGCTTCGACATCACTGCGAAACAAAAAAAAGAAGGTTTTGGCAGAAGCCTAGAAATTTCATTATCCGTATGGTGGCTTTCCGACTACGGCGTTGCGCTCTTTAAACAAGGGCGCGCACGGCTAGCACCAACAACAGCATATCAGATACTAATGGGCGTTCAGGTCGAAGTTCGAACCCATATTTTCAACTACGAGGGGATAAACGAAATGGTACTACATGAAAATATTGTTCTAAATATTCACGGGCATGTAATCATTCCGAAGGACGCAATCATTACGGGAACTTAAAGACCACCGTGTTTCAAAGTCGCCAGCAGTCACATTGAAACGCGTGAGCACTTCAGCGTTGGCAACATGCTGAGCGTAACCGTGCCATCTTTCGCACAGTCAGTGAAAAAAGTTTCATGTATGAATAATAACCTTCGGGTGAGACTTGTTATAGCTGGTCGCCAGTGTTTTTTTTAATTATTATTCAGCCGCAATTACGCGGAAATTGCAAAGGAAAATTTGCCTTCGGTGTCAGTGTCGACATCGGTGTTATGGTCCGGCTTAATTGTGACAATATTGTGTTGCAACCCACTCGCGGTACGCTGTGAGATCGAAGGAAATCATTCGGAGAGAGCACCGTCCTCGCGCGAGCGAACAGCAGAAAGGGGAGGAGAATCGAAGAGACTGTCGCGCAATTTTTTATTGACATGGAATCATATCAAAGCGCGGTAAACTTGTGAAGAGAGAAGAGTTCTCTAGGCAATTATTTTTAGCTAGCACCACACAGGCTTGGTTAAGAGCCCGGGCTCAGACTGGCCCGAAGGTTGGCACTGCTAAAGTGCTCTACATCGGGCCGAGGCCTGACGCGTCATTGTGAACGGTGAGGTGCACTGTGTCATTCGTTCCTTGAGCGTGAGAGAAACCACAATGTGAAAAGTCGTTTTATATGGCTTTCCAAATCGACGAAGTTACCTTTGGCAGTAAAGGCTATCGAAAACCACTCACACATTCTGTATTGTGATTTTTAAGACACAATGTTATTAATCGGACGCCATGATAGTTTCTTCAGTAGTTTTGCTAAGCATTAACTAAACTTTTATATTCAACAATGAGTAGGTCATGAATGCCTGGTGTGACAGCTCTTAGCCCTAGAAACCCACATGACCACTTCCAAGTACATGAAGGTGACACACTGAAGTACCTCAATGTCGATAGTTGCAGGTTACTCTGCTTTAGTGACCTTAACTGATGTCATCTTTCTCATTTCTTTTCACTTCTACATTCTATGCCCCACGTGTAGGCCAGTAAACTGAGAAAGATATAATATACTTTCCTATGTTCACTTCACCTATCTCTCTTTGTCTCAACACCTGCCGTGTCCGCGTATTTATATAACCTACACCTTCCTTAAATAGACAAGTTCACGTGCAAATAATCGAAAACGCGCTACAACAAATAACTATCAAGTTTAAACGAAACCGTGTAGGTTTGACGTCCTACCGAGGTGCGTGCGTGAGCAAGTTTCTAGGTTAAAGACTGTTGTTTCCTGCAGGACCTGTGCACACGTACTATCACAACATGTGCATCCTGCTTTCAGTTCGTTAAATCTACATCGGGTAAAAACATAAACGAGTGTGATCATGACGGCCATGGGAACAGATCTTATGCGGCTAAGGCGGCAAGATTGCCCTGTCTCTCTTACCCATGCCTTCCCCCCTGCTGAAGGCTTGCTTAAGTACTGACTTCAATTGTAACAGCGATTATTCGATTAAAATTGGTCGCTCACGTTGACGAATCTTTAGCTTGCTGTAGATCCGTCTATATGAGTGACGCGCACGTGAGTGTGTGCGCACAAAAACGCGCACGCAATTTTACATTCAAATGTATTTATTCCGTGCTCACGAGATCCGAGCCAATAAGACTACTTTTAAGTCAGTTGCGATTTCTCTACAGAAATTTCCTTCTAGGTAACACGGAATAAAACGCACACAAAGTCACATAATTTGGTGGATGGGATAAACCAGATAACGAGAGCCTTCACGCACGCACGAAAAATGTACACCTACTAAAGACCACTCGCCTACTGCAAAGGAAACAGCAATGATGAAATATGACGACCAATGGCGAGAGGATCGGAAGATGGCTTAAACGAATTCCTCAACGTCTCGGCAAATGCTTCAATCTCATCTCGGTAATTAATCGCTTCGTTTCAGCTGGAGAACGATATCGAAGCAAAATTCTTCACAAAATCCTCTTCGGTCAGTAACTCCGCGTATACACTGCCCAAAGCGCTTTATCCGCATGTATAGTACTCACGGATCGAAGCGCGAAAATTAAGGGCTAAGTAATGCACGTATTTTCGTTCCCGGCGTAATGTTTTTTTTTTTTTTCTCCAGCGCTTATGCCAGAGCTAACAGTATACCTTTAGTGGCCAAATTCGCACGACACGATACGGTTGTCACGAGCAGTCGCTCGTAGTAGTCGATATACTAAGAAAAAAAAAACGATGTCGTTTCAATCCGTGAGTAATGTACCCGGCATACAGTTGGTTCAAGGGCGCACAGGAGGAGGAGCCTCCCAAGTTACGCGTCGTGCATCCACCATGTGCGCGATGGCGCAGAGGAGGCGCCCATTTCGACGCACGAAAAAAGGAACGTTGTCAACAGCGTCAAGTCGCGATGACTGCTCAGGTCGTAAACGGACGGGGTACACGTCCAGAAAAGGAACACCGCAGTCGCAAAGAACGCGCATCGCGGTTATTTCCCTTCGCTTCTTATAATCGAACCGCGCAACTGCTCGATTCCTTCGATGAGACTGCGCTGATTTTACGACCCTTACAAGAAAGAGAAATCAAGGTCAGCATGCGAATGCCGTCCAACTAGCTAGAACGGAAGCCGGAAATGACTCGCTCATAAAAGGCGAAACGACCCGTCCAAGGGATGGTGTGGGCAGGCCTGCGACAAGCGCGTCCGTGGTGCCGCGCGGCCTGGTTGCCGTCGTGGGCTGTTGCGAATCCTAACCGAAACACGCGCTGAGGGAACCAGAAACAAACACGCGATGGTATTACAAATAAACACACGTTAACAGGAGTGCGCATCAAAGGGTCAGCGCACGCGCATGACCGTGTTTTCCCTTTCTCGCCCTATTTATTTCCTGAAGTGTCATCAAAGAAAGAAAGAAAGAAAGAAAGAAAGAAAGAAAGAAAGAAAGAAAGAAAGAAAGAAAGAAAGAAAGAAAGAAAGAAAGAAAGAAAGAAAAGGACATAGTGTTGCGTTTCGGTACTACCAACGTTTCATAGAAACAGAAGTCAAAAACCAAATCCACTTGGGGCCTGTAGCTACAAGAAAGAGCAAATACGAACAGTTGCGATGCACTTACACACGCGATTCCGACAGCAGACATTCGCGTGGAGGGACGTATTGGCTCACACAACCACAGATGGCTACATCGTTTTCTGTAAGAATGTCTATCATGAGCCACAGCAATAACGTCGTGTACACGTGCAGCTGCAGAACGGTTGCAATCGCACGTCTGTGACACCCAAATGCGTAAGATTAAAAAAAGTAATAATCGGCTGAGGTTATGAATATTATTCATATTCTTATAAGCATTATTGATTTTATTACTCTCTGTTTGTACAAATCTTTCCAGTGCTCGCGATGTTTATGTATGTTGCCTTGTTTTCACCGTAGTCTTTTTTTTACGTAATCTGTTTCATTTGGCCAAAACTGTTCTTACACCAAAGTTTCCTGTTATACCAATCCTCAACAGTCTTCCACTAACGTGCATAGTTATTTCTCGTGTATCTTTAGTTCAATCAGTTTTTTTCTTATTTATTTATTTATCTTTTGTCCTACGCACTGTCAATTGCTGTCATTCTAAGGGGGCTGTCACACCGTCAAGCTACTCATTGCAGTAGCTTTTTGTGACTGCTCCTTTCTTTCCCTGAAATATAAATAAGGCATCGAATTGAATCGAAACGAATAAGTAGCACAAATGATGACTTGAGAAAGAAAGAAAGAAAGACGCACTTATATAATACGGAACACCTGCTTAATGTCGAGGTGTCCACAAATTCAGACTGATCAACTCGTGTGGCAAAAAATCCCTATAGCATCATGTATACCTCTGAATACGTGAATTTAAATAGAAAAGCCAATGTCGAGAGGAGAGGGCATGCAACCTTATTACGCAAAACCCGTAATGAGGTCTATACCACTCGAGGCAGATAAGTAGCCTCATCTTTACATGTACAGGTGCGCTGACTGACGACCTGTTCATTATGTAATTACGTAGTAAAACGAGTAACGAAGCCTGAACATCCGAATTGCAACAAATATACGTGATAAAGAGTCCCCCTGTATACCTCCGGTGTTGATGCGGAAGGTTTGGATGCGGCAAGAAGGGCAGTTTGGGATGATGCTGGTTTGTCTCAGTTTGTGAGATAAAAGCAAGCAAGCTGAGCCTAGTTTCTGAGGCAACAACAAGCTACGTGCGGCACGCGAGAGAGAGAGAGCGTGAAGACCCGAATGGCAGCTCACTGAGCGGCAGTCCAAGTGACGGCCCTTGACGACCGGGCGTCAGGATGCCGTGCGGACCTAAAATAGTGCCTTTATTCGATAAGAGCCCTTAGGTAGACTGCCCATTTCAGTGCATGCATGCTAATTGGAGAGAATCGAATCAGCACGCGCTAAAACGGACATCCTATTTAGCAGTGCTGGGCAGTATCGAAGATACATGTGTCTTAGATACTATCTTAGATACTCTTTGTGTATCCTGTATCTGCATCGCGATACGTCTCGCAAGACGAGTATCTGTATCTGTACTTTACGTACACTCAATAATGCATCGTGATGAAAAAATCCGTAAGCAGGGGGTGGGTGCTCGAGCCGACGTTTCGACAAGTGGACTTGTCTTTTTCAACGTTGGAAATGATGAACAAAATCAGTTCCAGCCTTGAAGAAGACAAGTCCACTTGTCGAAACGTCGGCTCGAGCACCCTCCCCCTATTTACGGATTTTTTCATCGCAAGCTTCCACCTTCCACTTCCTGCCGTTTTTTTTTTTTTTTAAATAATGCATTGTGTATCTTAAGGTACAAGATACTGCTATAGAAACAGCACCGGGCGAAACGAGAAACGTTGGCTGATCTCCGCTCCTCAAGCTGACACCGCTGCCACTAAGCCACCTGAATGAAACTAACGAGAGTGACATTGTCTTATCTTTCCGCCAAAGTCATCCAGCGAGGACAGGCGACGAGGACTGCGCGTCTTTATGAGATGCAGTCACGTGGTGGCGCTCTAGCCATCTCGACAAAAGCAAGCGCGTGAACGTCTACGCACAGCCAACCTTTTGTTTTCTCGGTATTTTTCTTTCTTTTTGGTTGTGTCGGTGCAACGACACTCGCTCGTAGCCACTGTAGTGTGCTACGTACTCCAATGGATGTTATAGTGTCGTTATCGAAGTTTCTCTAGCGTGGTGCTTCGTTGCGAAGTCTGAAGAATGCAAGAATGGGGTTCCTTTGCGTCTCGAGGCTTTCACACATCAGCGATTTGAAAGATCTCGTGGATGTAAGTTTGACCTACATACGATGAGATTGACTTATATGCAAATGAGATTCTGACAACCGTACCAGTGGAAGACCAATAACAACAACCGGTGCCGATGCTAGATGCAATAGGACAAGCATTTGTAACGCAATACATCTTGGCGTACTCTAACTTGGTTCTTCCTACGAAATTATTCTTGATTGTTAGCACAAGTGCTTTCTTAGCTGTCTTCCGTTTGCATCCCATACAATACCTAGGTATCTACATCGTTTTTGCCCGTCTTTTTACTGCAATATGTCCTTTTGTAACTTGCTGCTAAAATACGTTCTCTGGTTTATTCTTAGTTTCTAACTGTCTACAATTTACATGACTACATCCCATTTGAGTTTACTGTTATGTCAGGGCGATGTCGAGGACAAAGGTAAAATAATTTGGGCGTGCCCAGTTTACGACATAGTAAAATAGCGAAATTGAGTTTGCATTATAATAATTGAAATTATCAGAAAACATCTTAAGGATGTTAGGAAGGGAAATCGAGAAACATAATACGAAGTCCTGTTTTTCTCATGAGCGTCCCTACGAGCCGTTATATGCTAATTTCTATAGGCGCTGAGTTTTCTACTGTCTGAACTTAACATCAAACTTGACGATACATCATGCTCAATAGTTTATAGGGGTGCCGCCGGTATTCTGTGTATACAGGGTGTTTCACGTAACTGAAGCCAAATATTTACAAAGAAGTTGTTAACCTCACCTGAATGAAACCAACGACAAGGTTTGCCGTCATGTGGCGCATGTTGGGGTATTTTTATATTGATCTTACAGCGTTAAGTAAGTAAGATCAATTATGCAACATTTTAAATATTCATTTTAGGGCCAAGGCAGATTTCGTCACGCCATCGAGGGCATTCCAAAACGACCGATCCAATTTTTTGTGGCAACGTACATGTCGCGTGGAGATTCTTACGGCGTTTAAAGAAGCTCGCAAAATTTGACCACGTGAGTGCCCTCGTGTGCTTACTGCAGCACTCTCAAACGTGCTTTGAGCGAAGCAACCGGCGCCTACCGTGGTGAAATGAGCGGCCGCAGCTCTAGGCGTCAACTTCACTGTGTCAACATTTTTGACGGCCGCACACGGCAAGGAAACGCCACCACCACGAGAAGCGCATAGGATGACGGTCCGCGCACCACTCGTTTCGCTCGCAGAACGGTTGAGAGCGCCGCAGTACGGTAGCGCTTCAATTGTCGCTGGCTTTCTTTAAAAACCGGGGGAAAAAAAAAACACGAAGCATGTACATCGCGGCAAAAAATCGGATCGGTCGTCTTGAAATGCCCTGTACGACGTGACGAAATGCACTTTGCCCTAAAGTGAATATTAAAAATGTCGCATAACTGACCTTAGGTAATTAACCATTTAAGCACAATATAAAAAATACCTTGACCCATATATGCCTAAACAGAAAAAATGGCAAAACAAATAATTTTTTTGCACAAAAAGTGTACTTTTACCCTCAAAAGAAGGCAAAAATTTTTTTGCACAAAAAGTGTACTTTTACCCTCAAAAGAAGGCACAAGTTTTTTATTTACTGCCAGGTAAACGCAACACTGTTTTTCAAGCCGTCCTATACATATATAGGACACTGGGCATTAGGGGTGCTATGTGCGAGCGTGGTAAGCCTTGAAACATTTCACGGGCACATCGACACCTACCGTGGTGAAATGAGCGGCCGCAGCTCTAGGCGTCAACTTCACTGTGTCAACATTTTTGACGGCCGCACACGGCAAGGAAACGCCACCACCACGAGAAGCGCATAGGATGACGGTCCGCGCACCACTCGTTTCGCTCGCAGAACGGTTGAGAGCGCCGCAGTACGGTAGCGCTTCAATTGTCGCTGGCTTTCTTTAAAAACCGGGGGAAAAAAAAAAACACGAAGCATGTACTACATCGCGGCAAAAAATCGGATCGGTCGTCTTGAAATGCCCTGTACGACGTGACGAAATGCACTTTGCCCTAAAGTGAATATTAAAAATGTCGCATAACTGACCTTAGGTAATTAACCATTTAAGCACAATATAAAAAATACCTTGACCCATATATGCCTAAACAGAAAAAATGGCAAAACAAATAATTTTTTTGCACAAAAAGTGTACTTTTACCCTCAAAAGAAGGCAAAAATTTTTTTGCACAAAAAGTGTACTTTTACCCTCAAAAGAAGGCACAAGTTTTTTATTTACTGCCAGGTAAACGCAACACTGTTTTTCAAGCCGTCCTATACATATATAGGACACTGGGCATTAGGGGTGCTATGTGCGAGCGTGGTAAGCCTTGAAACATTTCACGGGCACATCGACACCTACCGTGGTGAAATGAGCGGCCGCAGCTCTAGGCGTCAACTTCACTGTGTCAACATTTTTGACGGCCGCACACGGCAAGGAAACGCCACCACCACGAGAAGCGCATAGGATGACGGTCCGCGCACCACTCGTTTCGCTCGCAGAACGGTTGAGAGCGCCGCAGTACGGTAGCGCTTCAATTGTCGCTGGCTTTCTTTAAAAACCGGGGGAAAAAAAAAAACACGAAGCATGTACATCGCGGCAAAAAATCGGATCGGTCGTCTTGAAATGCCCTGTACGACGTGACGAAATGCACTTTGCCCTAAAGTGAATATTAAAAATGTCGCATAACTGACCTTAGGTAATTAACCATTTAAGCACAATATAAAAAATACCTTGACCCATATATGCCTAAACAGAAAAAATGGCAAAACAAATAATTTTTTTGCACAAAAAGTGTACTTTTACCCTCAAAAGAAGGCACAAGTTTTTTATTTACTGCCAGGTAAACGCAACACTGTTTTTCAAGCCGTCCTATACATATATAGGACACTGGGCATTAGGGGTGCTATGTGCGAGCGTGGTAAGCCTTGAAACATTTCACGGGCACATCGACATTGCACTTCTTTCTCTCCATGATGTCATTCACACAAAGTACGCGTTTGCCCGGAAAAAGCGGTCGGCACGTGGCAGCATGAAAAGCAAGCGATGTCTAGGCTTGCACACGTTGAGAATGAGACCTGCTTGATGTGCTGTAGGTGGCGCTAGTCATCAGCTAAAGAAATAGCGATGTTAGAGTGCATCAAAGAAGCGTCCTATATGTAAGACACTGGGCATATATGGGTTAACGAGCACCACATGACGGTAGACCATATTCCGCTGGCTTCAATCAGTCGCGGTTGACCACTTTCTTTAATATTTGGTTCTATATAGTTACATGAAACACTCGGTATACTTATTCACTAAGATTGTTTGATACGGAACCGCCTTGCTATTTGACTGACATATATTCGTTTTCCTTTTTTAGATCACCATGAAGGTTTTTTTTTTTTATCACTATTACAAATTACCTGGTAATCGGAGCTATAAGAGGCAATAATGTGAATAGCAGTGGTATCCTTCGATGCGTTATGACACTATACAACACGCCTGAGACGTTTCTGGGCGCCACATGTTCTCTTGGAGAAGACATGTTAAAAGATTGCACGTTATAATAGTAGACAGTTTGAGAATTGGGGACCCAAGACGCTGGGCCCCCAAGCTGCGTTGGGCAGCCTGCTCTTGCGTTCGGATGATAAGCAGAGCTTGAGAATTGGGCCAACGCAGGCTGCGTTGGGTCAAGCGCACGGAGCGCCACGCGTGACGAAATTTAATATCATGCGAGACGTGGGCCCTACTGCGCCGTGGCCCGCGCTGCGTCTGTGTCTTCTCGCTGGTGACCCAAGACGCCTTGGGGCCCCACGCTAGTTTTCAATTTTTGCGTCTCAGGTCAACGCGAGCGCAAGAGCTCAATAGTGGCTTGGGTTCTGCGCAAGCGCCCTGGCGGCTCGCAAGCTTCTTGGGTCCCCAATTCTCAAACTGTCTATTATCTGGGGTTTAAGGTGCCAAAACCACGATATAATTATGAGGGACGCCGTAGTGGAGGGCTCCGGAAATTTCGACTACCTGAAGTTCCTTAACATGCACCTGAACCGAAGTACACGGGCCTCAAACATTTTCGCCTCCATAGAAAATGCAGCCGCCGCGGCCGGGATTCGATCCCGCGACCTTCGGATCAGCAGTCGAGCGCCATAACCACTAGACCACTGTGGCGGGGCAAAAGATCGCACAATAGTGAATATGTTGCTAAAGAAAGCATTACGCCTGCAGGTAAGTAGAATATGAAAAATCATTATAGTTTTATGCCCTGATGCGTCCCAAAAAAATATCCCTACCAGCGTTGCTGCTGCTCTACACCTGTCACGTTATGCGATATTACGAAAACGGTAATACTAGTAATGCGCTTACCGACAAGGTGAGACTGCACAGCGGTATTTGCGTCATCGTGCGGATACTTCTTATTGATGTTCTCGTAAGTCGATGGCAACCCGCTAGCTGTTCGGCAAGCTGAGCAGCGACACCCATCAATTACGAAAGCGACAAGCAAAAGCCATTGCTAACGCAGAGAATAAGGAGTCAAACAAATCGCAATATGTTGTTTCGGAATGAAGCTAATATATTTTGAGCAAGAAAGACAGAACTTTCGGGATACAAAAAGATTATTCATTAAAATTAAACAAAGTTCATCGCAGTTAAGAAATTTGCAAGGAAACTTTTTTGCGCACAGGCGTGTGCTGCTTCAATATATAGATCTATAATAGGAAATTTGCAGATGTATCAAGGTATCTTAAGATACAATTGGGAAGCATTGTATCGATGCAGTGATTCCAGAAGTATATTGTATCTGTATCTCAAATAGTTCTCGCCCATGTATCTTGCATCGTATCGCGATACAATTTCAAGGTATCTTTGCACAGCCCTGTTACTTAGTGATCTCTTAGAGGTTACATCCCTTGATGGCAGATATCCCGGCTGCTGCTCACTCTGAGCACCAGGGCCTGCTGTCAGCCTAGTGCAAGTGAGGACCAGGCGACGTGCAAGACACAAGCCTGCAGATCAGGGGACCGAAGCGGTAGCAACCAAGACGCACACAGAGCGAGTGGCTGGCTAGACACTGACTATTTGATAGCAGCGACCTGGTGTTTTGCCGGCCTGCTGTGCGCCTTTGTTGCTGCCGCGTCACGGGCAGGTGTAGATGTGGTGGTGAACGAGGACTCGAGGAAGAGCGAACGAGGACGGCGCGTCCAAGCATATGGACGGGTGGGGACGTCGGGCAGCATCCAAGACAACCTTAAAGGCCACCACATCGCATCGACAGCATATCGGCGTGTAGGACCGTGCAGTAATGTACGAGGGCTTGCGCGCGTTCAGCAAAACGCTTTGCTGGATATCAGTGCGATGCACTATATGAAATCTCCCCCGTAGAAAGTTTCTGCCAGACGTTTCTTTGGCTTTAAGAGACAAATGGTGAATACATCGCTAAAAATGATTCGTAAACGTTAAGGCAGACGACACGCCTACGGACGCCATGTTGCAGCGCCTCATTCTGCTCGATTCTACGCCATGGTCTTAACCATTCACCGTTTACTGCTGGCTGATGTAGCTTGGGCGAACCGTTGCTCTGACCACTGAGGAAGCGGAAAAATGTGGTATCGGAAAAGTCATCGCTGCAATATAGCATCCGCTTACCTGTACGATACGAAGAACACTGAGGACTGCCAATTTGAACATGATACACCCGAACGCATACCTGCGAATATTTCCTGCTCGGACACGTCCGATGTATCTAGTTCATGTTTTTTAATGATTAGGTGGATTCATAAGAAGCAACATTTTACGCAAGTCCGCACTTCGTGAAGCTTCACACTGTGTAGTGCTTATCTGTTTCTCTCCTAAACTCTAAATAAGTGCGAAGAACTCTTTCACTTGTCTGCGAGAAGAAGAGCCGCATTGGCTGCCCCCCTAGTTTTACGCTGTACGGTGAAAGCAAAGGTGGAAATTGCTGTTTTCTTGGGTGCAGCGCGAAAGAAACAGCTAAATCCAGCACAAAATAATAATAATAATAATAATAATAATAATAATAATAATAATAATAATAATAATAATAATAATAATAATAATAATAATAATAATAATAAGCGGCCGCTGGTGTATTTCAGACGATCTGCCGTTTTTCCGGACCATATTCTGCTGCAACAACGCGCCTTTCTTTTTCTTTATTTTTTTTTGGGGGGGGGGGGGGGGAATTCGTCAGCACAACTTCCGGTCCGACGTAACACAGCGGTCGCATTTCCTGCGCGCCCGGTGCTCTCAGTTGCTGTATCGCCTGGATCGGGGTCTTCAATTTCGATTATTAATGTTTCAAATTACATGCGTTTTTTGGGATTTCTGAAAAATGGGTATGCCATAAATCGTCACGTCCAGCAGCTTTGCCATATTAAGAACAGTCAAGTTAATATTTAGGAAAGTTAATTAACGAGTATTTAATTAATCATTAAAGTGTAACAATAGGTGCGGCATAGTATTTCCGCCTGGACGTAGATTTAGTCAGTGAAGTAGTGATGCAGAACTATCGATGGTACTATCGATAGTTGAGTCACTATCGAACTATCGATGGTAAAAAAAGAACTGCCGATAGTGCTGTCGATAGTAAATTCGATAGCTCTATCGATAGTATATAATCAACCGCGCGAACTCGTTGAAGCATAAACTTGGTTCCGTGATTGCGTGGTGTATAGTTGAGCAGGCTTAAGGGCAAGAAAGCTGGCATGTTTGTCTTGCTCAAATGTTTTCGCAATATCGTCGGCCAGCAACAGGATCATTATTCTCACCACTATCGATAGCACACTCTTAGAAAAAAAAGTAGGCATATTCACTCACAAAATACTTATAGTAAGATGCAGATTAATGAAATTCACTACCTTGTTAGTAAATGAATTGTACTAACTCGTATTGTTATCCCGTTACTAAACTGTTAGTAACCGCACCAGCGACTTAGTAACCGTACTAACTATAACGAACTACAGTTAGCCAACTAAAGGTTTATGCTTATTTTGTTTATATGTGCGTGTACATTGCCATATCAAGTTGATTATACCACAAAAGTATGTAAAGGTGAAACAAAGAAAATGGCACAGCTTGTTGCACAAATTAACATCCTATAATTTATTTAATTAATTACCACAACAAGTATGCATCACAACAACGTACGTACATTGAGGCATGAAAAGACCGTAAGAGAGAACACACACAAGCACACACAGAATATCAAAGCTTCTGTGTACGCGTCACGTAATAGCAGCTTGACGGCTATTCATGTACTACATACTTCGGAATAGCACACACTGTACCGGTTAGTAGTAATAGAATTTAGCGAGATAATCGATTATTTCTTACCCAGTGTCTTGTATCGCACAGTTTGTACGTATATATGCCATCACGCATCACGATACTGTTATCCCAACATAATCTAGAAAATTAAAGATTCGCCTAAATTTTCCACATGACTGTCACAATTACGGCATAATATGCTACGGCATCTACGAGGCATCTGGCAACATGGGCATTTTAGTAGCATAGTTAAAGACACTGAGAAAGGCTCCCCGGTTCGTAACGGCACTAACTGCTGGCTAGTAAAGGGATGCTGCGAATGTTGTAAAATACGCTCGAATCTAGTAAATACATGCATGTAATAACTGAGATTTTATTATCGCTAGTAATATTACCGATGGTATTCTCGATTGTACTGTCGATAGTTTATCAACAGTAGTACTATCGATAGTTTGTTTCCGCTATCGATAGTTTCAAATAAACTATCGATGATATCGATAGTCAATTTGCCGATAGGTTTGCATCACTACTGTGAAGACAACAGCTGCCTATCTATCATCACATTTCGGTTTTGTTTTTGTTTTTTTAAATAAAAACACGTATTTACTAAAAAAAAAAAACCCTCTGTGCAGCAGGGCTACTACCTTGAAGGTAGCCAGTGCCGTAGTGTACATAAGGGCATCTTTAACTAATGAAAAGAACGTGTTGATCTGACTTTGTGTTCAGTAAGTGATATATAAAACGTTAGAGCAGAATGTCTGCAAACGGCACGCGATTTTACCTCAGGAAACGCCAAGATCAGCAGAAGCCTCGAGATCTTGCAGTACGTGGTTGCTACTGCAAGTACAAAGGTATCTGATTGCAGCCCTCGGATCGTGCGACGAGGTTCCAAACGGAGTGGCGACCTCTCTCGATCAGTCGCCTATAATTGCCACTTTTTTGGATGAGAAACGTTACTGCACTTTTCTGTGGTTCGAAGTGTAGATATTGTGCTTCAGAGATCCTTTTGAGGCCATCAACGTCCCATGTGTTCGCAAGTGTTCTCTACAGTTCTCGCCTTCGGCGTTCCCCTTGATACAACAACACGCAAGAAAAAACTAAACAATAATGACGTTGCGGAAAAACCTCCGACTGCTACACTGTGGTTTCGGGATTGATTGATACCGTGCGATACTATTTTTTGCTTTTGTTTTGCGGCAGTTAATGTGACGTGGAAAAAAGAATTCGCCACCCATATCTAACAGTGGAAGACGAACACAGGCAGTGCGTACTCACTATAGCGCCCGTCGGCCACATCTATTGTGGCAAGCAAAAAGAAAAAGAAAAGGATTTCAGAGCGTGCCGCAAAACCTGGGTACTCAGTAAGGTAAGTGTTGATTATACCAGAACGCTAACAACAGTCATTCTGCAAATTATTTTAAGCGTGTAATATCAACCACTGGCTGCAAGCTTTTCAATTTGGGCAGTATAATTTTTGTTAATTCTGGCGTCTCTCTGGGCCAGTTCTTGCAAATTTCACACGTACCTTCTGCTCTAATGTGTTGCCTATAATATATCGCATACGTTCAGCCACTTATAAGCGACTGTTGGGTTTGAAAAGTGAGCCCCCAGCCACGCTCGCACTAACTGCTACCGAAGTAAGCTACATCACGAAGATTGTTCCTCCTGTTTGCGCGCAATTCCACCTATACGGCTCTCACTAAAATAAGTACGCGACGAAGCCTTAAGGTGAATTTGTGTACAGATACGGCCGAGCATTTACTTGAACGTAGGAAGCCGCAACATGTCTCATACGAAGCAGTAACACGCACGCGCTTCCAATTACCGTGTTTTTACTATAGTGGTCTACAAAGAGGTATAATCAAAGCACTGTCGTCGGCCTAATGAGCGTCAAGAGAGAACATGACTAAATTCTTCTTGCCGCGTGGGATGCCAACCAGTAATTTTTTCACGCGACTGCCTCCCTTGCAAGGAATTAAAAATATAAATCCTCGTTTAATGAGGAATAGGGTGTTTTATTGCATTAAACATAAGACACGATGTCTCCATCAGCGCAAATATCCGCATTCGTGTACTGAACGGTTTTCTGTTCATCTAACATTTCAGAGCTTTCTTTCTAATTTTTTTAAATTCTTTTTTCCTTGCTGAACTACAGTTCCGGCTATACGACATGTTCGTAACTGCGATGTAACTGCAACACGAATGCATTCCCACCAATTACTGAAGCGGATCGGTAGCGGAGCGCAACAGCAGCGCCGGTTCATCTGCGAAAAGCAATTGCGTCGAGGGGCGCCGAATCAAATGCGCTTTTCGCTTATTCAAAACGCGCGTCCACAGTACGGAAGGAGATGCGGGAGTTGTTGCAGCAGTGATATAAGCTCGCCGATCTGCGCGGGCTGCGCTCTCTCGGGCGTGCTATGCCGCAACGCATCCTGAATGAGTAATGAAGCGAGCACTTAGCTATTCTGAGTGTCCAAGGCTGAAGTCCATCAATCTGAAACATGCCGAAACCAACAGTCGAGATACGTCGGATGTACTTTCAATAATAATTTTTAAAAAACAGCGGCATCTGCCTAGTGTACCAGAAAAAAAAAATAAATAAATTGCTGAAGGAATACGTCGGACGTATACCTTTAGTCATGGCCAAAGGTAAAATATTTTTCAAAATATGAAGGGTGCGTAAGGTTCAGTGAAGTCTCAACTCCTCTACCATCCTGGTGTCTGTCGCCGAAGATGTCAACAGAAGAGTTCCTTTCGAATGGCGTAGCAGGAAGCCCTTTGAGATGTCGTAGCTTTATCACATCCCTGCGCGAATGCAAGTATGAGCGGTAAAGCTGAGAAGCACAATGCATATGGGACAGGGGGAACACGTCCATGAAATCGTATTTGGGTGCAAATGTAAGTACGCGACGCTAACGTCAACACGCGCACTCTTTCTCTTTGTCTCGTAAACAAGGAAAGTTGGAGCGCCGAAAGGTTTCGAAGCACTGTTCTCGCGCGGAGTTGCCTAGGAAAAAGAGACGACCTGCCATTTGTCACTTCGCCGAGGCCTTCGCTCTCGTATTCCTTGGCGACGGCTTCGTGACGCCCATCGTCATGCACCGTATGCTTTCAGAAAAGCGGTTGCTCTCATAACAGAACAGAAGTGACGCGTATATGAATAAATTATTATACAGTTGGTCTTGCAGACGAGACGTTCAGGGTGTGAGAGCCTGCGCAAACAACGACTGAAAGTGTTGCTGATGCCGCTGTTAGTATGCGGCCGCCTTTGGAAGTATTCGGAGAAATTCCTGAATATATAAGACAGCCTTTCTAAGCAACATTCTTGATTCCGTCGAGAAGACTGCAAACTGAATTGGCAGAAACGAGAACAGGCAGTAAAATAGAAAAAGAACGAAGGAAACCAAGAACATCGTATTGAGTTTTTTTTTTATTTTGCTGATATGGCCATGTAACGGGATGGGGGAAGGTGGGGAGGGGCGGGGCTTTCTTAAAGCACGAAGTTTTATTTGTTTCTCTTTTATTGTTCATTTTGTTCACGTAGAATGAATGAAGCGCCCTTCATCGAGAAGGATACTTCTTGCGCTGAATAAGTGCCGGCAGGAACGTTAAAACAGCTGAACGCCAGAAGAAGCAAGTCTCGGTGTTCCTATTGTGAAATGCCTTGCGGCAAGATGTGTTCGCCCAATACCACACCGCCAGGCAGGTACTCGCAATTTAACGAAGGCCCTCGTCATACTTCGGACCGCCCCTTTCTAACCAGCACGCAGGCAAGCGTTAACGCCGGCAATGGCCCCGGCTTTCGAATGAGCAGCTCGCTATACATATTACCCGACTTTCTTTTTGTCGCCTTATCCCCTTCCTAGGAAAGCAAACAGGAAGTGCGTCTCGTTAACCTTCCTGCATCTTCTTCCTTCTCCTTACCTCTCTCAGTCACGGTAGCTGAGGGCACAATGCTTTGTTTTGTCTCCCTGACAGGGCAGCGCGCAATCAATTAGCGTAGTGTGCGCCTTCAAGCGCACTCCTTGAACCTACCAGCACCATCATCACCTCCAAAGATTTGCAACGCACAAACAATCTGATTAACCTTCTTTGTAATTAATGTACTTGGTTCACAACGTCACCCAATGATTCCGTGAAATAGCTCAGCTGTAGAGGCCCGTTACCTCCTCGCAATAGCAGTGGAGCAAGGATGGCTAGACCAAGTAGTACGTGTTTAATTACACCACAAGGTCAACTTACGCGGAACATTAATTAACGAAGACACCCGCCCACACGTACAGCGCTGGAAATTAAGCAAGTGCCTGCGTATTCGTACTAATGGCCACCTGAGGCATTTGTCACTGCGATTAAAACTGTGTTTAAACAACGTGAAGTCGGGGAAAGGAGCCCGCAGGCAAAAAGACAGTTACGAATTACCGTTCATTACATCGGTGTAGCAGACAGTACATTTCGATGAGAGTTCCAAAACAACGCAGAGTTTGGAAATCGTGCTCTTTAGATCAAGAGCACTTCTTTTTTTTAACAGCGGAGCGGAGCCGTTTAAGCTTTTCGTTCCGCCGTTTCGCGAGACAGAAACAACTACGCTGCGCCTAGCGCGCACAGCTCAATAACTTGGCCGGCGCGCGCTTTCTTCGTGATTTTCATCATTTTAGGATTGAATGTAAATAAAGACAGTTTGCTCTTGGCGACGTGCCTTCCAGAAATGAGGACAGTTATAGTTATTTTACCTTTATCACCTAGTGATTTGGCGGATAATAAGGCCTGTGGCCAGCACAGCCATTGAGGTTGACATGATGGATGTGCAACGTAGGCGCTTCTCGCATGCGTATGACTTCTGACGAAAACGAAAGTGAGAGGAGAGAAAGAAACAGACATCAACACAGAGAGAGAGGACCTTGCTAATTACGATCACGTTAATTAGGGCCACGGTAGTTGAGGCCTTCCAAACTATAAGACCGTGCTAATAAGGTACATGTTAATTAAGACCTAGCTAATAATCAAGGTCGGCCACAAGCTCCGCTGTTAGTCCAGCCTTGGGCCACTAGTGCAAGCTGCCTACATATCTTTCTTCAATACGCCGAAAGTGAGGCCATCACGATAACGATGACATGGTGTATGAAACAACGTTGTGCGTGCGTGCGTGCGTGTGTGTGTGTGTGTGTGTGTGTGTGTGTGTGTGTGTGTGTGTGTGTGTGTGTGTGTGTGTGTGTGTGTGGTATATTTCTTATCTTTAATAACCCTGACACACGGTAACTTTAGCAGCCCTGTCATACGGGCAACCGCGAACTCCGTTTAACTCCCTCGTCTTCAGGTCAACGGAGGTGCGGTCCGTGTCACACGGTCTCCCTTACGCCAAGGAAGTTCAACGAAGCGTTTCGCAACGGGAGTTCGGCGATCTCTATTAGCGGTGAAATGGAGTACTCTCGTCTCCAGCAATTGTAGCTACGAGAAAAAACTGCGAACACAAAGCAGCCGCAGTCAACAAATTAATGAATGTGATCAATATTGAAAGTTCTTTCACTATACATAAGCCTTCACAGCGTGATTTTAACGAAAAAAAAAAAGAATACGCGTATAAGTGACTCCATGCCCCGAGAAAAACCGTCGTGCTGCCATTTTGAGTAAGTGTCTCCGTGTCCGTGCGCACCAATGTGTTTACCTCTGAGCATGCCGTTCCATCCTTATTGCGGTGCTGTTTATTCTTCTTCAAAGTTACCAAAAGTCATAGCAGTGAGTGACGCGGGTTCATCCGTCTTCGCCGACCCGGGCAGTCGTGCGGGAAGCATATGAACGTGAGACCTGTGGACTGAACGAGAGACCTGTGCTCATCCGATATTGGGAAGGACAATGACGATCTAGGTGGTAGCGCAACTCCAAAGAAATCGATGACAAATTGCAGTGCAGTATTTGACAATCAACGCACGCAGAGAAAACGCATGACAAAATAAAGGTACAGTGTTGCCGGCTCTCCTGTCAACGCGCTTACAAGTTTCTCTGATAAATGCCAAAATTCTTTTTATTTCGATTTGAATAAATTATAGTTTTTATAATTGTACGTACGATTCATAATGTTTTCAGCGTGAGTAGACGCGAAATCTTGCATGCCGACGTAGGCGCATCAGCGTCTAATGGACCCCTTGCGGCTTCTGTCCGGTTCGGTGGTGGTCGTGTGACAGGGGTATTTATTAAGTCCTTTAGGTAAGGGTACATCTTTCGGAGAGGTGTTCATGCTCATTGACACACGACAAAGGAATATTTCTTTCCCGGCAAAGCAGATCCCGCATCTACTTTTCGACCGTAAAGGTTGTGCTCTCGCATACAGCGTGCACAGCTCGGCAATTAAGCTTTTCAACGAAGGCGCCCCGGGTGCGGTCATAATTCCTTCTGGGGCTGTTGTAACTATGCCTGACCCCCCCAAAAATGCACTATCGAGGCAACGACGTGACCCTTCGTACGCCTGGATCACGTCACAAGAGCCACCACGTTGAATTACGTCACTGTTACTTGCTTTGTCGATAGTGGGGTGCATTGGAGTCTGCACAATGAAGGCTTTTTACTTTTATTTTTATTTTTTATTTTTGCCGCGTTCATCTGAGGAACCGGAGCTAACTGCAGAGGCCACGAATCACCCAACAAACTTAGCGCGGTAAAATGTTACTCCGCGTGTAAAATGTTACTCCGAAAAACAATTTCTGCAAATGGTGCTCCGAAGTAACAAAAGTGGTTTACAGCATTGTACTTTCGCCCGTGTGTCAGACCACTAGTAAAAAGTGAAACGTCTCTTCACAGAAGTAGTTGATCGTTTATTGTGCATTGATCTATGAAAGCTTGTACAATATCTACTGCTGTTTGGCAGCCATAGCCCCGTTTGACGTGGATGCCCCCACGTTGACGTGTTGACGTCTAGTGGCACATGTCACGACGAACGCCCATGGTCATGATTTAATCGTTGTGGTAGCTGAAGTTGTTAACATATACCTGGACACAGCATATTGTGAATCCCGCGCAAAGATGGCATCAACAAGCAAATAATAATAATAATAATAATAATAATAATAATAATAATAATAATAATAATATCTGGGGTTTAACGTCCCAAAACCACGATATGATTATGAGAGACGCCGTAGTGGAGGGCTCCGGAAATTTCGACCACCTGGGGTTCTTTAACGTGCACCCAAATCTAGGTACACGGGCCTCAAACATTTTCGCCTCCATCGCAAAATGCAGCCGCCGCGGCCGGGATTTGATCCCGCGACCTTCGGATCAGCAGTCGAGCGCCATAACCACTAGATCACCGTGGCGGGGCAACACACGCACATAATAAACACTGTTACTCGATATGCACTTCTTCAAAGCGTCGTTGAGGAGAGACACGGCACTGTGTGCGCTCCCGAGTAATAGGGTAACCTACGCCTGTGCTCATGTATACACTACCACACTGCGCTCCAGCAACACGGGAGGCAGAGATTCGTAGCTTGAGCCGCGAGCGCCCAAAGGCGTTCCACGTCCCGCTGGCCTGTTTCGCTCCACGAAGGCACGACATTCGCCCGTCGACATCGTTGCGTTTTTGCGGCGCTTATTGCAGCAGTTTTATTAGCCGGTGCTATCACACTCGAAGCAGCAGGCGGTGGGGAAACAACGTTGGTGCACGTGGAAGCTGCACTACTCCGACAACGAGCCGCCGTCACTAGGTAACACGAAGCGAAAGGCAAAGAACGGAAGTGCGTCTAGGGCGGCTCCTCGATACTAGCGCAGCCAGCCTCCATCGCTGGTATCCAGACGCTCTAACCGGAGGCCATGCTCTAACTGCGTCGTCGCCAAATTGCTCCCTATCGGTGCTCGTTAGTGTCATGACGCAGTACTTCACTCATAGACGGCAGCACCGCCCCGCCAAAAGAGAGCATCTTGCGTGAGAGATTGTGTGAGGGATATAAGGCGCGTTTTTGGAACCTCGTGCATGTGCCGCGGTGGCGTAGTCGGTAGAGCACCGGGCGCCTATCGTCGCGGACCGACTGGTCATAGGTTCGATTCCCGGCGGCGGAACATTTTCTTCACTGTTTTCTTTCTCATCCGTTATTGTGCTTTATACCAACGTCATATCCGTAACGGAAATACGTCAGTGAAGTCTTCGTGGACCGCGGCATAAAACACTTTCATGTTAAAGAAGAAACATTACATTCTGGTATAAAACAACACAATGTTTCAGTTCGCAGGGTACCGTGATGGAACATTACAAACATTACAGCACAGATTATGTGACAGTTGGCAAGTGAACTAGTGTTACTTTAGTGAAGGTGCACTCATGAGCACTTACATAGCATATACGCCTCACAAGGTCATGAGCACAAATGCTGGTACGCAAACCTATACGCAGGCAAACGCATGCCCACACGTTTCAAAGAAGCATCGCGTAACCAAAATACCAGCACTTCAGTGAATCTGCCAGTGCTTTCTCTCTTTCTTTTTCTCCTTTGCCATATACGTCGAAAGTGAAGCTGAGGAGCAAGTGGCCTCAGGAAGACGATACCACGAAGGCGTAACGAAAAAGGCAGCCACGTTTTAATCTCTTCAGAGCTATCGCATTGGGAAAAAGTTGTAATAAAAATAATATATAAATAAACAAATAATAAAAATAAATTCCCAACAAATATCTATGAATGCGGAACGTCTGAACAAACTAGTCGAAAACTACGTTACCGGCTCATGCTGACCTCAAAAACGCCTCCTGTTGAAATATTGTCGCTTACTGAGGTGAAAATGTTGCGCATGTGTGCCCATCGCCCATTTCTTTGCAGCGTCCTCAGTGCACTGCCGGCCTCTTACAACACTTTTCGGAGACCCTGACGTCCCGCATCTTACCACGTCGCTGGGCTGTCGCTTGACTAGATGAAGTCGAGAGCCTGTCGAAATATCGTCTGGTCGGGTTGAATCATGGCGAAAAAGTAAGCGGGCGCCGATCAAGCATTGACGTTTCGACACACGGAGGCATCGTTCGCAATGCCATTTATCTATTTTTATTTTTCAGGTCGATCGGTGGACCAGTGAAATGGGATTTCACTTCGAAAGGCAGCACGACCTTATCGTCTTGAAGAAGCATGTCGTCACGAATCTTTCTAAGAAAATGCATCGCGTTACGCTCGTAGTTGGCGCTTTTGTTCACAAAAAAAAGTGATTCTATGCACGAAGCCCGACTACTTGCGGATAGGGGAGCGCATAATTCAACTATAGGACACGCAGGCGATCCAGGATTACGTATTTTTTGGAGGCCGTACACAGCGAAGACTGGACCGTTGTAGCTTTTCTCCATTTCTCTCTTCGTGAGAAATCTTTTTTTATTATTATTATTTTCAGTGCGCATACAACCTTAGACATTAACTTCTACTTAGGCACCCCGCCATTTCCGAGCGCCGGTATATTTCGATATAAGTACCGCCTTTATTTATTCCTCTTAATTGCGCCACCTGCTTCTTAACACCTGCGTGAGCACGCACACTTATTCAGCTAGGCGTGTGCAAACATTCCACCTCATGCACAAACTACTGTTTCGGCCGCTATCTCCCAATAACAACTGTGCAGACCCCCCCCCCCCACTCACGAAGACACTACACTAGCGCCTTAAATGAGAATGTACGTCAATTCTAATAATTATTTTCGCTCGTTCTGTTTACCGCAGCGAGTTTCTGAAATCGTGAACCTTGTATGCGTATAAATCCCAGTGGCCTTTTCAAAGCGTTTTGCTATTATCTAACGCTAGAAAGACCTAACCCCCCGCCCCCTTCAAAAGCGATTTTCTGACAATAATAGGAAGAGCAACAACAAAAAAAAAAAAACGACGCACGAATGCCGCTTAACGAGTCGTGAACTCCCAATATTCGATTACCTGCTAGCTCATGCTGCTTTTTAGTGCATCAAACTGTTAAGCAAGCGCAAATTAGTTAGAAACACACCATGAAAAAAATTGCGCGTAGTTTGCACCAAGTCGCGCAAAGCTTGGCACAGCTAGTGTCCCTGTATATGCTACCTGCGGTAGCATATAGTGTCCTTGCATATAGTGTCCGGTAGTTAGTGTCCTTGTATATGCTACCTGCGGTAGCATATACAAGGACACTAGCTGCTCCAACTATATATACAGCTACAGGCAGGCCCGTAGCAAGGAATTATTTTCGGGGGGGGGGGGGGGGGCACTTGCTGAAAGCCTTGACTATTTGAGAAAAACGCCTATTTTCATTATTTGTTTTTGGTAAAACGCCATGTATCATAAAAATTTCGGGGGGGGGGGGGTGCCCCCCCCCTGGCTACGGCCCTGGCTACAGGGCTACAGGGGCACTAGCTGTTCCCACTAGCTACACTAGCTACAGGGACACTATGTGCTCCCGTAGGGAGCATATACAGTAACTCTAGGCACAGCGAAACACGAACCCGTCGCCGCTCGTTTTCTGCGATCGACTCACAAGGAACGATTTGCTAAACAGCTTCGCTTTCAAAATAAACTACGCGGCAGCCAGCAAAACGGTTATCTCCATAAGCCGAGCAAGTCAATGATGTCTACAGCACATACTCTCACTAACAATAACATTTTTAATGGTAATAAGTTCTGTGGTTTTACGTGCCAAAACCACGAGGGGATTATAAGGAGCGCCCGTGGTGGACGGATCCGGAAATTTCGACTACCTGGTGTTTTTAACGTGCACTGGCATCGCACAGTACACGAGCCTCTAGCATTAATCGCCTCCATCGAAATGCGACCCCGCCCCTCCCCCCGCGGCCAATAATAACATTTTTGCTGTCAGCGGCCGTTTCAAGTCAAAGTTATTTTTGGGGCACTTTGTGAACACATAATTAGACAAAAAAGTTCAGACGGCACCCGAGGTTGCCATAAACCAAAATATACTTGAAACTTGAACCCGCATTGCGAAACGCATACCACGCATAGGCTTTTCTGCAGAGCACGCCTCTCCCTTTCAAAAACATGTTCTTTATTAGGTAATTTTCCCAGCAGATATGTTGTGATCGTTGGGCAGCCTAATAAACATTCACTATGGCTCCAAATACAAGGTCGGTAAGCATCGGTTCTGAAACTATCACTTAACAATAACACCCGGACAACTTCGAACAGCTGATAGTGAATAGCTTTCAAAAATTGCAAAATTTGCTTGAAGAAAGTCACGCTCACCTTGAAGAGAACTACTATCTTTGCCAATCGAAATTTCGTTAAGGGTTAATAAAGATAGGCAGCGCCAACGAGCACGCCACAGGATGTGGCGTGCTCGTTCTACCACCTGATGACTAAAGAAAAAAAAGTTTAAAGAAACGCACACAAAGGGCTCCTTACAACGGACAAAAACAGCAAAGAAGTCTTGGAAATGAAGGAGCATTCAGGCTTGCAAACTGATAAAGCGCTCCGAGTGCTGTCACTTGCGGATCCAAACAAAGGAGTCGCTCAGGAAACGGAAAGTCATTGCTTCTTACTTCAGAGTAAGATCAAAAACTTCCTTTTTTTTTCGCAGAAAGCGTTCGTGTAGGCGTTGGCTCGCCGCAAGGCATACGCGCTGCATATAAAGAAGGCAAAAAAATGGAAAGCGTCGATATTATGACAAGTCATTGTCAAATGAGCAAAGCAAAAGAAAGAAAATTGTTTTTTCCCGGCAAGATTATACGATCATTACGGTCCATTGCGCAACCAGACAACAACAACAAGACAAAAAAAGACCCCGCAGCTAGCAAACACTCTTCCTTGCACTTCAGACAAGCGATTATACCAAACCAACGTACCCTCCCTTTTTTTCTTCCGTTTTGCTTCGCGGGCGGTATTTCGTACTAAAGGATGCACCGGACTATGCCTCGCACATACGCACCACACAAGTGTAGCTGGAATAAGACGAGATCACGACGTATACACACACAAGCATGAAGCGTGCAAGGCGAATGCCAAAAGAGATGAGCCGGCCGATCCCGCATCAGCCATCGCGGAGGCAGGTACGTCTCCGCGATAAGTTAGAACGCCCGATGGAAGGAAATCGGAGCCGCGAGAAGATTGCCGTAGCCTCCACTTCGTTCGTTGTATTCAGCGTTGCGAAAGTTAGGATGCGCCACGAGGCTACGGCAGCTGCCTTCTGCCACACTCCTAAAGCATATCATAAAAGCGCATATATTGTGTCAATCTCAGCAGCGCCAGTGGCAGTGGCGACAGGGACACAGTCCTACCACTGGAACAAAAAAGAAAAAAAAAGTATGAGATAATTTTCTGCGGTGCCCGAATTTTAACCAGGTAAGCCCTGCTGTTTCTTTGTATTGTGGCAAATTAGTTCTGCGGAAGCCTGCAATGTGAAGGAAGTTTCCAGAAAGGATAGATGGGTATCCATCTTGTAAGAAGCTATAGGTAAATGCATAAAAAAAAGGCTTCGACAACAAGAGAACTTTGTCCAGGTCCATGGATCGAACTCTGGACCAACGCCTTAGTGGAAGCGATCATTTCAACATCTGAGCTAATCAGGATGTGTCAGGCGATTGCAGTGATAAGGCGCATTGATCGAAAATTCGAAGGGTAAGGCCACACATTACATAATGAGAAACCCTGACGAGTTTCTTCTGCAGCTTCGTGCTGCAGTCCAGCTGTATGCCAATCATTGCCTTTATGATAAATCATATCAAAGTGGAGAGGACGCAAAGAAAACAAACAAAAAGAAACATGGTTGATCCCTCTGTCATAGGAATCGGTATAACACGAAAGTGAAACGTGTCTTCACAGACGTAGTTGAGCGTTTGTTGTGTATTCTTTCGCCCCAAGGGCGAAGGAATAAATGCTACAGCAAGAAATCGTAATGTCACACGAAGAACGGCAAGCTGCTCGAAACTTGCAACGCACTCCTCAAAGAGAAAGGACGCACTGAACGAACATACACAGGATGAGCGCGAGATAACTGCCACATTTGTAACTTATTTCTGCGTGAGCACCGCGCTCCTTTCGCAAAAGCGGCCGCTGCAGTGAGTCAAGTAACCTTCGTGCTCTCAACGCAAGACGTACAAACCACCGCGATCACGAGATAAGCGCGCGCACTAGCGACCACGCCCTGTAGAGGCGGGCGCTCGTCGCAACGGCGACGACATTTAAAGCGCGCTCTTTGAGCCCTTCGCGCCATCTCGCTAGTGATAACGAAAACATGCTATGTAACACAGATCTCTGAGTACCGCCACCGGCAATTGGTGTATATAAATAGCTCGCCGTTAGCATGGCGAAGAACGTGCCGTCCGTGGCCGAAACGTTTCGCGCTGCGCGCTGCGGATCGAGGGGTCGTAAGTTCGATTCCCGGTGGCGGAACTTTTTCTTCTGGTTTTTTTTCTTTGCCCACTGTTAGTCTTTATATTTTACAACGTCATATCCGTGACGGAAATACGTCAGTGGAGCCGTGGTGGACCCCGGCATAAAACACTTTCATGTTAAAAAAGAACCGGCAGATCCCACGCACTGTGGGAATCAATGTAATGCGAAGCAGCCAGCAAAGAGCTGCATACATCGCCTTGTTTGTCTTTAAGGCAAATGAAGTCATACATGTAATGACATCTAGTTCACTGTATATCGCATGCTTGTGATGCATTTATGCACGTACAATCTTTATTATAATGAAACGTATATTATGCTATATGCTATGCATGACCTGTCGTTTATGTTCGTCACGCATGTCGCGCAATACCAATTTTGGTGTATATCCAGTTAACAGAACGGCCGGAAGCGCACCACGACAGTGCCATGTAAATCATGCCGTACATGACATGCATGTCATGATTTGCGTGTTAGGACCTGTCATTTATGTTCGTCATACAGTCACGTCACGCAATACCAGATTTGGTGTATATCAAGCTAGAAAAACGGCCGCGAGCGCACCATGAGCGTGGCATGTAAATCATGCTGTACAAGAAATGCATGTCACGATTGTCATGCTACCACCTGCCACTTGTGTTCATCATACAGTCGCGTCGTGTAATACCCATGTTGGTGTATGTCAAGATAGCAAAACGACCGCGAGCAGCACATGAGCGTGGCATGTATATCATGCCCTACACGACATGCATGTCATGATTTTCATGTTACCACCTATGATTTATGTTCTTCATACAGTCACGTCACGCAGTACCAAATTTGGTACATGTCAAGATAGCGAAACGGCCGCGAGCGCACCATGAGCGTGGCATGTAAATCATGCTGCACATGAAATGCATGTCATGATTGTCATGTCACCACCTGTCATTAGTATTCGTAGTACAGCCACGTCATGCAATACCAATTTTGGTGTATATCAAGCGAACGAAACGGCCGCGAGCGCACCATAAGCGTGGCATGTATATCATACCCTACACGACATGCATATCATGATTGTCATGTTACCACCTGTCACTTAAGCTTGTCGTACTGTCACGTCACGCAATACCAATTTTGGTGTGTATCAAGCTAGGGAAACGGCCGCGAGCGCATCATGAGCGTGGCATGTAAATCATGTTCTACATGACATGCATGTGATGATTTTCATGTTACCACCTTGTTCTTCATACGGTCACGTCATGCAATACCAAATTTGGTGCATGTCAAGATAGTGAAGCAGCCGCAAGCGCACCATGAGCGGGGCATGTAGTTCATAGGAAAATCATGACCTGGATGTCAAGATTTTCATGTTACCACCTGTCATTTATGTTCGCCATGCAAAATGCTTCGTCGTACCAACACTGGTACATATCCATGTAATTAAACGGCCGCGAGCGCCCCGAGACCATGTCATGTAAATCATTCTGTACATGACATGCATGTCATGCTTTGCACGATATGACCTGTCACTTATAAATGTCATACAAACATAAGTAACAATTTTGGTACCAATACCAATTTTGGTGCCATACCAATTTTGCTATATATTAAGTTAACGAAACGGCCGCAAGAGCACCAACACCGTGGCATGTAAATCATGTCGTTCATGACATGCATGTCATGATTCTCCTGTTGCGAGCTATCATATATGTTCGTCATACAGTCATGTTGGGCCATACCAATTTTGGCATACGTCCCATTAACGAAACGGCCAGGAGAGCACAAAGTCGTAGGCAGCTAGCTAGCTAGCTAGCTGCCTACGACTTTGTGCCTATCTATAGCTAGCCTACGACTTTGTGCCTATCTAGCTAGCTAGCTACGAAACGGCCAGGAGAGCACAAAGTCGTAGGCAGCTAGCTAGCTAGCTAGCTAGGTGCCTATGAGTTTGTGCCTATCTAGCTAGCCTACGACTTTGTGCCTATCTAGCTAGCTAGATAGATAGATAGATAGATAGATAGATAGATAGATAGATAGATAGATAGATAGATAGATAGATAGATAGATAGATAGATAGATAGATAGATAGATAGATAGATAGATAGATAGATAGATAGATAGATAGATAGATAGATAGATAGATACGCTCAAAGTCGCAAAAGTTCGCTAAGAAATGCTTCGCATTAAAAAAAAACCTTGTTTCCTTTCCCGCAGAGGCGCCAAGTCATACGAAAAGCGTAACTTCATTTTGCACCAAATCAATGTAGACAGACCACAGAAACACGAGACGAGCACAAGCGCTAACTTCCAAATGAGGTTTATTTCAAAAGACGTTATTTTACATGCAGAAGGACTGTTACCGTAAACAAATTACAAAGCGGAAATGTACGTAATACGGGCTACACGGACGATGTTCCGAACATGGTACACGGGGCATAACACTCGCATGAACGGCTGAATGCATAAGACCCATGCAAACCATCCACATGTTCAAGGCATCAACAGCGAGTGGAACTGGGCGAGTACTGAGCGAATACTGGGCGAGCCAAGGCAGTAATTCGTTTGATGGGTGCGGTTTTCCTTGTGCGACTAATGTATAAATCTAACATTTCGGAGTATTGAAGCAAGTTCACTAAACAAAAAAGGTTACGGGGCTAGTTGGCGATGCCTCCTTATTAAAATGTTGCAGCGCTACTTTAGACGAGGACGGGACGGAGAAGTGCACGACTGGACGGGCGCTGTCCTGTCATGCACTTCTGTGTTCTGTCCTCGTCAAAGGCAGCGCTGGAAATTTTTCACTAAGAACGCTGATGCGAGAAGCAGCACGAAGCGCTCCATCTCCACTGCCGGCGTTCATCACGCCAGTATTTTGATGGCGAGTGATCGTTGCCTGCGAGTGAAGTCTGTTCGAGCTTGTCAGCGTGCGCGTAACGCCATGCTTGCTAATTTAATAAAAAGTAAATGCGTGCTGCGCTTTACACGGCCGATAAAACTACGAACCTTACTTTGACTAACCTTATTTTACTATCACTGTCAGTACTTCGCTGTTCGAGCGAAATACGTTTTCCTTTATTAACAAAGAGTAGAATGCCCGCTTCGCTAGACTTCCCGCGGTGCCTCAGTGCCTGTGACATTCTGTTGCTAGAGCTGATCAATGATGCTGACGTTACCAAATGTGCGCTCCTGCAGTTTCTTGTAGACTCATGCGTGCGCCTCCTACCACCGGACAAACCCGACAGTTCTCGCATTTATACGGTGGTCCGACCACGGAAGGCGTTGAGTGCAATGTTCAGCTTCGCGCGCCATTGAGCCAAGAAGAAGGGAGAATACGAATTTCCTGTGCCCAGTATCATGCAAAAAAAAAGAAAGAAAAAGAAAAAGAAAAGACACGACAGACTCCTTCTTCAGTCGCTCTAGTCAAGATGCAATGCTATGCATTGACATTGCACCTACAACCGTAGAGTGACTGATCTACACCGCAATACCAATAACCAAGCGCTTAATGCACATCTATGGTACATATGCCCCGAGCAAAGCAACACAATATTTCTTTCACACCTGGGCCGTCCAGCAGGCTCGCGGAGCGGCCGGCAGGCTTGGTCTGACGGTCCCGACGTGGGAGTCGCTCGCTGCGCGCTGACGCGCGCCTTGCAGGACCCAAATAAAGTTTTTCAACCAACCAACCAACCAACCGGAGCACAGCGCCGGCTTTAAGAATGCGCCGGGAACAAAGGGCACGTGATGCACCAAGACCAAAGCCGTGGACTTGCAGCTCCTCGCACAAAAGGGGCGACGGCTGGGCACGGTGTTCTTGGTATGATAAGGCGAGGCACAAGCGCCTTACGTATACAGAGCGAGTCAAGGCCGATACGTCCAAGCAGGGTTGAACAAAAGATGCGCGAAAGAAAAGCAACGCGCTGCTCTCGGCGCAATACGCCCTCAGAAACTTTTAATGGTGTTCCAGCCACCATCGAAGCGAAAGAAGAAAATTCCAGAAGACCCAGCCCGCATTCTTCCTTGAGTCCCTTGGTAAAGCTGCCCTCTGAAGATGGATGAAGAGGGAAGGAAACGAAAACGCGAACCAGACAGGGACGCTACACGCAGAGTTCAGAGGTGCCTCTAAAGCTGATCTTCGCTCAGAGGCGGTGGTTACTAAAGTGAAAGAAGAAAAATGAAATCGGGAGGCACTTCATGCTACGTTCACCTCAGCGCCGTACGCTGCACAACGCCCCGCGTCCAAATGCTCAAATATGCAGCCGTGAGACTTATCCCGCGGCCGTGTAAGTAAACTTTCATAATGCATTAGTATAGTTGCATGCGCCTGAATTCCTCCAGCATGCCTCACTGTCATAAGTCACGTAAAGATTATCGAATAAATCAGCTTCATCACAAATTATTCGGCGCTCCGTTTCTTAGCAACCTGCTATTTCGTTTTGCATGGTGGCTGCAATATTTGTGCCGTTTAAAGCACCGTCGAAGTCCACATCGCCAAACGCTTTCTGGTCGGTACAGTGCTACCGCAATTTTCTCGGCTTACACGTGTCCGACAGTCATGTGTTTTCAGGTAAGCTAGTGAGGTGTCAACATTTGTTTTAATGTGAAAGCGTTAAAGAGTCCGTGCCGAAGAAACTGCGGTGTCCGTGTCAGCGGCGTTGTATCTGAGCAAAAAATGGGCGTTGTCCGTGAATGAAAAATCCCGATGGATGCGAAGAAAAAAAATCAGGGTTCGACCCGGAATAAAATCCATGCATTCTGCGTGCCAGTCAAGTGTTCTACCACAAAGCCACACCAGTGCTTGAAACTGCTTCGGAAAAATACTCTATACAGGCGTCATGTCGGGCGAGGAATACGTTAACAGGCGTGACATTGAGTGGCAGAAGCGCAGAATCGCACCAGGCGTCACACCGTGCGAAATGCGTAACGAGTGAGTGGTTTGAAAGTGTTGGCCCAATTTACAAAGGGCTCAGCCATAAGTGATCATCACTATAGCAGCAGTAACAGCAGCAGCCACAGCATCAACAAAGTGTGCAGCTACATAGGTGCGCGTATTTCCTCACGCACAAAATTCCGAGGGTCTTCACACTATCGCTAGACGGCTCGACGGCCTGAATGCTGATGCATTAATAAACACTCAATCGTCCCGTTAGAATCCGACGAGGCTCGTCGTGCCTCATTTAATGATTGTTGAGCCTCCTCTGGAGCTGCACAATTCTTCGGCCTGACACACAATCCCCTAGGCACTGGCTGGGCGTCTTCCATAGCGCGCCTTTTTCTCGTTACTCCATAGCCGTCGCTAAAAAGAGTCACGCGAACGCCGTTTTTATTTTTTTTGTACTCTCCAGGTGGCCGGCGCCGCTCCGCGGCAGCTTTCTGTGAAGTCTGCTGCACCAGGGGATCGTCTCCTCTATCCCCTTCTTTAACGCCTCGGTTTCACGCTTTCGCAAAGACAAAATGAGCCCACAGCTCACGCCCTCAATTCGTCTTCTTTTTTTTCTGTGGGATTTCGAGTCAACAGCGGCTTTTCGCTCGAGGCCACCTTCGCGTGAGACGTATAAGGCGTTCGCCTTAATAAGAGGCCACGCAGGTAGCGGCGATGGATGTTCCTGGTTATGCAAAAGCGAGACATGTTGGGAGACGCCAACTGTGGCACCTTCTGCTAATTCCCGTCTCCTCGGCAGTCTTTATCGAAATCTGGCTCTTGAGAAACGCATCTATGTAGAGGCTATGAGTTTTGTCGAGAAGCACGGGGTAGCTTGTGAATGCATGGATGAGAACACCTGCCGACGCTCTGCCACGATTCTGAATTTGCAACCAGATGTTTACATATAGTGCAGTCTAAGTGCAGCTTTTAGCCCCGCCACGGTGGTCTAGTGGTTATGGCGCTCGACTGCTGACCGAAAGGTCGCGGGATCGAATCCCGGCCGCGGCGGCTGCATTTTCGATGGAGGCGAAAATGTTTGAGGCCCGTGTACTTAGATTTAGGTGCACGTTAAAGAACCCCAGGTGGTCGAAATTTCCGGAGCCCTCCACTACGGCGTCTCTCATAATCATATCGTGGTTTTGGGACGTTAAACCCCAGATATTAATTATTAAAGTGCAGCTTTTAGTAAAGCGGTAACATCCTGGAAACGTCGCGTTTTCGCCATGGCTAAAAAAATGGCCCTTAGACCAATCGGGCTCGCCGCCACCCGCTTAGGCGGCGAAGAGAGTGGATTTATAGTGAGTCATGCCACTTCCGCCTGCATTCAGCTCTCGTCTGAGAGCAGATTAAGTCTGATCTAAATTTGGTGCTGCGTTCGTCGAGTCCAGAGCGCTCACAGATTAGCGAAAATAAGAAAGGTATAGAAGCACGACGACGACAGACCCTCAGGCTTCCATCAAGGCGAACAACCGGCCTCCTGTCGTGCTGTAGGCAATCGAAAACTTTGGTGCCGTTCCGGCACATACGTGACATACAGAGCGTTCGCTTGCCGAGAAGTGGGAACAAAAGAAATGAACAGCAGCCGTACCACGTTTTTTTTTTTTTTGTTTCCTTTAGATCATGACTGAGACAGCCAGTCGTGGTGTCTTAAACACGTTATATTAACGCCTCTCGCAGGTATAGCATGCACCGCCCTTCCATATTTCAGCTTGTGCAATTTTAACCCGAACTATACGTTTACGAAATTTTGGAGGCAAAAAGGAACAGGACAAAAAAAGACGGGACCATCCCGTCCTTTTCTTGCCCTGTTCCTTTGTGCCTCCAAAATTTTGTCAGACCATGCACCAACTAGCCTAAGAACGCGTCTTAGTCTATACGTTTACAGTTGAACCATTGATATCGTAGTCCCCAGCCAAGAAGGTTGCCGAATCAACTATTGACAGCAACAGTATACGGCATTACATACATCAACCATGCTTGATGGAAGCAGCTCACAACTTCACCGATATGACATTGCAAACGTCGCACTGTTCACGTTGAAGGGCCAAACCAACGAAACGAATTATTTAGGCGGTGACGCCGACATGGCACGACGAAACGAGGCTTACGATTGTACCTGAAACCTTGAACACGCACTGGGAAGCTGCTCAGGCATGCTCATGGGCCACAGACTTACCTGCAAAAAAGAAAAAAAAATCGGTGTGTCACAAGTCACGAAACAATCAGGACACAACTAATGCAAGGAAATGCAAGGAAACGGGACATTAAAACACTACCTCTTTTTAACAAGCTGACAACTAAGCTATGAAGTTACAACTACTTGCAGCAGTGGCTCGTATAGACATGAACAATGAACATACGTTATTACAATGCTGGTTCAAAACACACAACGCACTACTCAACTTCGCAGGCATAGACACCTAAGGTCCACACGTGCCGTCCCAGCATCCCCCAACACTGGAGAATCGCCAGTTGGGGACGGTGCAGAACACAAGAGACCCGGGAATTTGCGCAGACCTCACAGTAAGAAGTGGCAATGATAACTTATACGATGAATGAATGAATGAGTCAATTAACTAAAGGAAGGTGGCATAGTCGTAATAGAGTGTATACTACAATGAGGGAGTGTCCAACGGACGCCGCGGCAAGCGCCCCGAGTGAATAAAAAGAACGCTGAAAATATGAGGGCGCTACCGTCTTCTTACACTGAACTTTCAGTAAAGTGTACTAGTTCACTTTAGCTCCAAGCTAAAGTGAACGCCAAGCCTCTGTCCGCGCCAAGCCTCTGTCCTCTGTTCGGTTCGCGAAGGGCGTAGCCACGATAGTATTTCGAGGGGAGAGAGAGGGGGGGGGGGGGCTTCCGACACCAATATATTTATTTTTATGTCCGTGTGCGTGATGTATCCATATAAAATCTGAAGAAAATCCAACGGAGGGGCGGAGAAGGCGTCGGACCCTTAGCCCCCTATGCCTAGCTACGCCAGTGCTGTGCGCCGTCCTTCTTGCGTGGTTTTCATCGTTCCATCTTTAAAGAACACGTCGGAATGGCATAAAATGCTTTTCTCACACCTATTACCTTTATCGAGAGAGCAATAAAAAATAATAGCTGGGGCTTTACAAGCCAAACCCACTATATGATTACGACGCACGTCGTATCCAATTACGACCACCCAGGTTTCTCTAACGGGGACATAAATATAAGTACACGGGTGTTCCAGCATTCCGCCTCCATCAAAATGCGACCGGCGCGGCCGGTATGGAACCCGTGTCTTTCGGTTCAGCAGCCGAACACTGTAACCTCTGAACCACACCCGCGGCTTTTCAAGAGAAAGTGAATATTCTGCAGGAAGGATACGCGCCTGTTCAATGGAACGGCCACACAAGATATCGCCGATTTCATGTGCAAACTCGACAGGCTGAGTAAAGCTCGGCGAATTAACTCCGTCGTGACCGCGCCTATAGAACGTGGGTCAACGGTGACCCGAACGCGCTGAACGAGAATTTAAAAGTACGGGCGCTCTTATCAACTAGCTGCACCATCTAGCACATTCTGTAAGCACTCATGTTTTTGTTTGCTGCATAGTTAGTTTTTTTTTTTCCGAGCGGCAGCAATTCTAAACAGCGACTCAAAGATAGCGGTTCCCTTGGTTTGTTCGCGAAAATGGCAGACGAAACGGTAGCGAGACCTTCTCACAAATGTTGTTCCTTGTACCATTCTGTTGCGTCTGTAAGCAATTTTTCTGCTGTTTCTAGCAGAAGTGACTCTGACGATGATGTCGAATCGTGGAAATCTAGTTCGGATGATAAATAACCATACAACGAGCCCGGATCGTAGTCAGGTGTTGATAAGTGCGTTACGCTTTCTGGCACATCGATTTTTTTTACTCCAATTGAAATGTCGTGATGATGTTGGTACTATTATATCTTCTATTTGTAGTGTCTCAACAGTATATGGTGAAGATTTGGTGACATCATCTTCAGCCAGTAGAGAGTAATGTTCAGCCCAAGAAGAGCGCCCGGCCGTGTCGTCAGAGTAGTGTTGCGCAGTGAAGCGACATGTGTCACAAGGAAAATCGGCGCTTTGGGCATCTTTTCACAGCGAAAGTAACAAACGCGATTTGTGTTTACAAAAATTAGTATGCATTGTTGCAAATCCTGTAGAAGCAGTCTTATGCCGAGGACGATGGTTCTTGGGAAATTGTCACAGCCGCAGAGATGGCGAATTTCATTTTCCTGTCGCTCTATAAGGGTACTGTCGAGCTTCCACAACCACACGTCCCCAAAACAAGTCCATTCAGAACAAGTCCTACCGATGGACGAAGCGGAGAAAGTACAAAAAGTGCTATGAGATCACGAAACATGACGACCGGACCAATGCCACTTGTAACGCCTGTTTTGCCTAGTGGCACACCGACATTTTTTTACATCTTGGAGCTGTCAGACATGGTTCTACCTATTTCTACAGTGCTAGGCATTGAAGTGTGAAGGCTTTTTTAAGCTTATAAGTTCACAGTAGTTTTAGTGTGTGCGGTGAAGCCAGGCTTTAGGATGTTTTGGTGCCATGTTCAGTGCTACCTTTTGGTACCAGATTTCTTTTTCTGTCCTGCTATTTAGCATAATTTGATAAAATACCTATGGCTCAATAGCAAATTTACTTTTCTTCTCAATTATGTTGATTGTATTGCTGTGTTTGAAAATTTTGTAGAGGGAAAAAGTATAACCGTGTAACCTGATGGAATAATGCAGTTTTCACTGGGTAGACAAAAAAAAATTGTAACTCATACGCTTTTTGAGCTAAGTCATTCAAACTTTCCTCTAATATAGAAAACTGTCGACCAAATATTTTGTATATCTCAGATCATTTTTCGTTTTTTTTCTTTCATGTTGGGGGCATAACGTTAAAAATATTCTGTGCAATGTTCAATAAATCTAGTTTTCATAAATATTCTTGCATATTATACCTTAATATGAATTTCTCAAAGTAATACCATTAAAATATGCAGTCCCTTAGCTTCATATTAATATATAATATTACAGTATCAATCATATTATTCGTACCAAAAATAATTACTGAAACATACAAAATGTTGCCAGTTTTCGCACGGTCTCGAAAGAGTTAAGTGGAGTTTTGCATCATGTTGAAAAACTATAGACACAGCAGAGTGAAACTCCTGTCCAAGCTATCGCTGATCGGAGTCAGTGAATATCAAGAAAGACGTCGGTTGCGGAAACGGCAATGTGTCAATGCGACCTCGGAAGCTGTACCGACGACGCGTGCGAGTTGCACAATTAAGAACAGTGTATTCGTGGAATTGTATTCAACATTACGAAGGTCAGGTGTTATGTCAACTGCGCGTAAAGCCGCTTTTTCATCATGATGGCGCACGTATATGAACGAATGTTTAATTTTCAGTTTCACCTTTATTCAAGCAGCCCCGCAAGCTAGTCACCCGCAACGCCCTTCTTTAATAATAATATCTGGGGTTTAACGTCCCAAAACCACCATATGATTATGAGGGACGCCGTAGTGGAGGGCTCCGGAAATTTCGACCACTTGGGGTTCCCTAACGTGCACCTCAATCTAAGTAAGTACACGCGCCTCAAACATTTTGGCCTCCATCGAAAATGCAGCCGCCGCGGCCGGGATTCAATCCCGCGACCTATATATATATATAGGAAAGGAGATGATTCTTAAGGGCTCGTTTATCTTTCTTACACTCAATATTAATCTGAACTAACAGACAATAACGCCAAAGAAAGTACAGGAGGTGTTATCTGTAGTATTTAGAATATAAAAGTGAAGAAAGTAAAGTGGACGAAAAGATAACTTGCCGCCGGCAGGGACCGAACCTGCGACCTACGAATAACGCGTCCGATGCTCTACCACTGAGCTACGGCGGCGGTCATCCTCCCGTCCACTTTACGGGGTATATATGTACATTTAAACCTAGGAGTGTTAGTCAGCGCCGGTCGCAGCCATGGCGGCGAGTGTGGAACACTCTTTTTTCTGCCTGTTGGCGTCACGTAGCACGTGACTCATATATAGGTGACACTAATGCCCACATACCACTTAGCATAACAAGAATACCTGTGATATTCTGTGTTAAAACCGCGATATGATTTATGAGGCACGCCGTAGTGGAGGGCTCCGGAAATTTTGAGCATGTGGTGTTCTCTAACGTGCGCTGACATCGCACAGTAGACGGTCCTGCAGCATTTCGCGTTCGTCGAAATGCGACCGCCGCGGCCGGAATCGAACCCACGACTTTCGTGTCAGCGGCCGAGCACCGTAACCATTGTACCACCGAGGGGGACATGCCGCTTAACAGAGTAGCGCATTATGTTTGACGGTTTCATTCAACTTCCTCAATATTTGGCCTAACCCATGCATTCTCAGAGCACAGCACATGTGCTCATTCCTAGCCTGCTCCCAGGAACGGGCATGTGCCACTGTGACACGAAGGGTAGAAAAGACGCGGCACACACTAACTTACCTGCGCGCGCCTCTGCATAACATTGCCACCTCCACAATGGAACGACCGCAAATTCATAATGCCGAGTATGTAGGTGCAAAGAAAAAAAAACGACGGCGCATGTACATTCAGTGCGATTTGTCGTCATTCCTGCGCACTAAAAAAAAAAAGAAAAAAAGAAAAGGAAATAAACCATAGCGCCGCGCTCGACAGCGTTTACCACCGTCCCCTTAGGAAAAACACCGTTCATCGACCCTGGTGACAGCCGCCGTTAGCCCGAATTTCCATAAAAGCGCAAGTGTATCAGTATAGGCATCTGCACTAAATGAACGACTACCGTGTGCGGACAGATTTCTTTCTCTTCTTCTGTTTTCATCTTCTGCGACCTTACCGCCTGCCTCAGTGCATAGAAGCCGGCCGCTCATTCATAACCTGGTTACTGCCTAGGCTCTTATCAATCTCTTGCTCTCCCTCTTCTCGCGACCAGGATCAAACATCGCCGACGTCAGGGCATATCCATCTAAGCTGGTGGATGCATTCCGGCATAGCTTGTGAACAAAGTAGCACACAGAGACTGATCTGTGCGGTGTAATACGTTGCATGAGGTTACACGTCGAAGTAAGAAAAAAGAAAGACAATTCCAAGCCTCATAAGTGTCTGCATGTAGCTTTTTCTCAACTTCTTTACGACAGGTTTGTTTCGCATCGTATACCAGATGCACGCTGGTTCTGCAAAATGGTTATTATTATTATTATTATTATTATTATTATTATTATTATTATTATTATTATTATTATTATTATTATTATTATTATTATTTTCTTCACAAACTTGAAATGATTAACAAACAATTATATTAACAGGAAAAGTGTCAGCAAACGGTTTTAGAGCATTCGTTTTGCACGCGACTCTGCACGCAACTGTAGCGCTAGCATACGCTGACAGCGTGCTTCTTTCAAGCAAAACTTGACAAATGGGCTAGTTGGTTAAACATGATCAACTTTCTTTGCGCAAAACTACGAAAAGTACTTGGCAGAGCGAGGAAATCTTGTATTTTCTTTGTGTAGTTTTGCGCAAAGAAATTTGATTGTTCTTTCCAGGGAGCGTCGAACGTAACTAAATCTTGCTCGTGCATTCGACTGTTTCAGGCACAAATATGACGTGTCGCCTTTCACTGAGGTCACTGCTACGTGTATGTCATTATTTACGAACAGCTCACCGGAAATTAAGAGTGCGCGCTCAAATCTTTCTTTTTTTCTCTATTTTTTTTGTACAATTTACGTTCGACAGCCTCCGTGGCGCTGTCAGAAACGTTTGGGAGCTCAGATGCGAGGCTCGCTTCGTTGCCGCACAAAATTAAATACCCTGCGCGCCATTGGCGGAGAGAACGTTTAGTTCCTTTGCAACGTGTTTAAAGAGGGCACCACTGCTGCTCCGCGGAACCGAGAAGCAGGGTCGGCTATTCTGATGTTTCGCGGGCTCTCGTTTAAACCTAGCAGGAGGAGCCGCACGACGTAGACGTGGCTAGCCGTAAAGAAATAAATCTTTTCGAATGCTTTGTAACGCCCCTTTCGGACATACCTTCCACAGACACCGCTCAAATTATAGCGCTTGTTACTTACTCAGCTCAAATTAAATAGTTAGGAAAAAAATGCGGGAAGTTTTGCACTATGTCGCGCAAAGCACGGCACAGCGAATCTGATCGATCCTCAAGTCTTCCAGCTAACGCGTTACCTTCTTTCTATCTCTTTCTCTGTCTTTGTATGCTATACGTTTCTCTCTCTTTCGTTGATTCTCTGTCTTTCTCTCTTTCTTCCCCTTTCTATGAGTTACACTCTCCCCTCCTCCTTTCCCTCCTTCTCGCCCTCAATTCCCTTTCCCGCCTACTTGCTATACTATATGCTATACAAGGCTATGCTATGACCTGCTAGCGTGCCTGGATAGCCGAGTGGTTACGACGCTCGCCTTTAGATCGTGAGTACGCAAACTTTCATTTTCAGTGGACCAGCGGTGAGTAGTGGGATTTGCCTAATTTCTGTGGCACATACCCGCTCATGTCACAGTTTTTCTGTGGTCATCCGTTTTACCTCGAGCTTTATTTAACAGCTTCGCTGTTAAAACACAACCGTAATGTATAGGCTGATTAGGGAAGATTCCAGCCACATAGAAACGTTTCCATCTGTTTATAAAGTCTTGCACGACCCGCCACGGTGGTCTAGTGGTTATGGCGCTCGACTGATGTCCCATCGAATTTTCGATGGAGGCTAAAATGCTCGAGGCCCGTGTACTTTAGGTGCACGTTAAAGAACCCCAAATTGCCGCAGCCCTCCAGTACGGCGTTCCTCATAATCATATCGATGTTTCGGGATGTTGAACCCCAGCAATTATCATTATATTATAGAAAGGTCTTGCATTGTCATTAACACAGGTCACATTAAGCGCAGGCCACATTAAGCAAACGCGAATGAATTAACAACTATCGCGTCCTTCCGCCTCAAGTTCAGTTTTTTTTTTTTTTTTTTGACGTATCCGCGCTGACAATGCGCTTAAAACCATGGATATCGATGTTCCTTGGCCAGCCATAAGTGTAAACCGCGGCTGCGAGCAGTCTTCGAGGCGGGATTAACACATCTCTAGCTATTTGTTTGTTCCTCATAAGGCAAAATCAGCGCACACTTTACGGAGACGGACAAGGAACACGAGGCACAATTTATTGGCCGCTTCGAGGCGGCCAACAAACTGCACAGTAGCCGCGGCGGCCAAGTGAACGCGTAACTACCTGTCCCCAATGAGGGAGCCAAAAAAAAAAAAAAACGAAAAAAAAAACCGAAGTACCGTTCCACGTACTCTGCAACATTCCTTTAATTATCGCCAAGCTTATAGCGGTGTGTCTCCTTCGCGTGGACTTCGCAACAGGGAAGCGCGTGGCCGTCGAGCGCACCCGTCAGAAACGAGGCCGCTTCCACTAAACGAACTGGAAGCCAGAGAGCAGGCAGGCCTTTTAATTTCGCACTTCCCTTAGTAGCCGGCCAAGGGCGCGGCATAAGGCCAGGCTCGGCTGTCCTAGGACTAATAAAAGTCAGGTACGTACGCCAGCGCGCCTCAGACAAACATATGGGGAAACTTCGCCTAGTCTGTCGTTTCGCCTTCCCTTCATCACGCCCTTGGCATATCGCAGACGGCGAGAGATATAGCTAATTTATCGAGTTTGCATAAGGTCAAGAGAATCGATATCAGAAGCGTCTGTATGTGCGTGTGCGATAGGGGGGGAGGGGGGGGCTTCGTCCGTTTCATCAACATAGAAGCCCGCAAAGAAACGGAAGCGCCTCCAGTTTCAATCCTCCAATGGGCTCCGATATCCAAGTCCGGAAGTAGGAGCGGAGCGATGTGCTTGGCAATAAAACCGAGCACGTCGCAAATAACAAAAGTTTTACACACCATGCAGCCATCGGCGTATGGTTGTTACAACGTGATAGCTTTTATTCAGCGCACTGTAGCAGTCGCAAGACATTTTTGACAGTAGTTTAATAAAGTCATGAACCAAGATATTTCTTATAGACATTCATTTTTGTGCTGCTCTTAGTATTACACTGATGGAACAGAGTACAAATAAAAACAACAAAATGTACACGTCCGTGGAGAGTACGCCTATTTTTGTTGCTTCTATTGACCATTGTTCATCCGTCAGTGCAATACTAAGCGCGATATCACGATGAAATCGAGAATAGCGTTAATGTACTTTTTGAAGTTGGCGATGAACTTCCCAGGCAGCGCACAAAGAGAGCGAGTCGGAAGAGAAAAAATGCGAGTTAGGAAGAACGTCACAAACGATTTCGAAAATTCTCAGGCCGATATGAAATCTGGCTTCCACTATTTGTGTGCATGCGTGCGTGCGTGCGTGCGTGCGTGTGTGTGTGCGTGCGTGCGTGTGTGCGTGCGTGCGTGCGTGCGTGCGTGCGTGCGTGTGTGTGGGTTTGTTTAACCACCGCAGAAAGAAAGCAGGTCATTACAGTTGCCACGCCAGGTAGCAGTATCATACACTTGGTGCAATATGAAGGCAGGGACAGTGAAGTTGCCGTAGCGAGTAATCACACCATATATAACGGCGCAACAAAGTATTCGCAATGCCCACGAACTATAGGTGGCGCGCCGTGCTTTTCAAGATGGCGCCAGGAGGAGGCTCAACCCGTTTGTTAGCATAGGAACAGATAGTACGCGCGGACGTACGGCCCGTGCCACTTTCACCAGATGAAGTCATGAGCTGCGCTGAATTGGATATGGCACTGAAATACTTTCCCAAACTATGGAAAGTGCTAAGTACTCGCCACCTAATTATTTGCTGCGGTGTGAAAGGTTGTATTTCAGCTCCGTTACCATGCATAACGATGCTTTGCGAAATCCTGTGCGTGCTACATAAAACTGCATGAACTAGAATTGACGTATGAGCTGAACGGCACTCCGAGGTAGTATACGTACCGAGCCTGCCTGACGGATTCGCCGCAGTAGTAGGCCGCCAGCGAGTAGCGCCATCGCTGCTGCACGGGACCGCACGTTTACCGTGGTGATGGTTTGCAAACATAATACGCCGTCGTCATTACTTGCGCAGTCGGGAACGCGGAGTTACGTCTTCAACGGAACACAGGCATTTAACATCCCATTCAGTAGTTGTGTCACAGCCATGCTGAGACTATAGCCGTGTGCTATTCACTTCACTCGCATGTTGCAGGCTCGATCAGCACGATCGAAACATGAATATCGAAAAGAATGCTCACGTATTTTTCGCAACGTCGAAGAAGTTAGCCGAGAGGCGTGGATTGTGGCTGTGACTGCACGTTCCAACGCTCTAACCATTTCGCTTCTCTGGTCGAGCTCGAGCGTGTTGGCGGCATGCGGCGCTCCATAATATCCACAATAATTGTGATACATGCTATGCACAAGAGGAACTATGCTTTTATTTTGATCTCGCTCAAGGATATTATACATTAAATACAATCAAAGTGACTTACGAGCGTGAAAGAACATTAACGCACAAGGGGACGTGAAGTGCAACTCGCTTCTCGAGTTAGCAGCTGATCGTTCATCGTCGCTGTCAATCTCGGTGCTTTCACAGTCTTCTACGTCCAGTGAAAAATCCTCGTCGTCAAGATGGTTTCTTTCAGCATCACTACTGAATGCAATCTGAAGAATTTCCTCCGCCGAACGACTTCGACCACTCCGCGTCACCACGTTTACAATTAGAGAGACGTCTGGGCGCGGAGAACATTTTGCTCTCAGACCGGTCAACAAGCAAATAGCTTGCAGTGTGCTGCCACTTATCAACAAACGTACAAAAACACGCGGCGCAGCGCTGGCTATGAAACCAACACACTGGCAAAGGACGGCGTGGAAAGCGTTCACTCTCCACGAAAGGCGTCGAGCAGACGCGTCCTCGAATGATTGAAACGTCGCTCGCACGATTCGTAAGAGCGCTTTGCTGACAAAGGATAGAGGCCCTATTTTAATGTGTCGCCACCTTGAGATCGCTCAGTTACACAAGAGCACATCGCGAGCCCGCGTGACCTCCCGCGTACAGTGTTATGAAATGCATGCACTACAAGAAACACTGACCAATGCTATATGCAAGTAAAACAGGGTTAGCTTCAACTGAATATGTCAGACGATAACATTTAACTAACCTACGTGGCTACAGAAAGCCTCGCGAAGCTGATATAGTATGCGTACGCTGTGGGCTAGCATTGAAAGCGCGAGTTGTCACGTATTTTCACGAAAACTTCGCGTCTCGCAAGAACGAATCAGATTTCTCGTGTCACGGAGGGCCCGGTTTGTTCACTGATGCAGGGAACATGCAAAGTCGTACTGCCAACGCGTTAACACTGAGGTTAGCACAGCCGAACAAGGGAGCGACTGCGTAGTGCTGCCATTTTATCGTCTACTAACCCTCCTCGAGAGGACGCTCCTGAATTCCGCTTGGCGGCGCGACAGTCTATGGGCATTGCGAATAACACACAGCCGGCGCAGAAATAAAAGGTTGGACAGTACAGATGACGCAGCAAGAAGTAACCACACTATACATTTGGCCCGACAAGTAACTGTATCATAAATTTTAAGAGTGCATGCAAGATCTTCTCATAACTCGGTTTCTGCAAAATGCTGTGGCTCAGAACAGAATTACTCGTACACGAACTGGCTTTCATTGCGATAGAAATTATACGGACACTCTCGACGGGTTTTTGCCGTCGCCGTCACATTCCGTTTAAGTCCAAATCGATAACATCACCCCCGCGCATCGTATGTTCTACCCGCGGGTAAAAGTGCGCGAGCGGGGGCGACGAACACAGCTGAAGCAGAAATGAACCGAGCCGACCAGTCTTTGCTCGGGCGAAGGGGCATGGACGCTGAGGGAAAAGGGGGAGGGGGGCTGCGGCGCTCGAGCAACAACTGTGAACTTTGATACTAAGGGAGCGGTCACGATCGCTGGCGCGCGCGCTATCTCGGCAGGCATCAGAAGACGGCTCATATACCCTTCTATACGTGCTGTGCTCTCAACGCGAATAGACTGTGCGAAAACCGATTAACTCCCTGGAGCGGCCGTATTCTCTTACACTAGCGTTTTCTAGCATTACGCAAGGCCGGATCCAAAAGAGTTAGCTGCCAGCTTGACTTTTTATAACATTACAATTTGTTGCTATCGCATTCATGGCTTCGCCCTCGCAGTGAAACAGTGATTTTTTTCTTTTTTCTTCGCTTCTCGAACCGCGTCTTTCACACTCCTATCTCCACGATGTGTGCTGTTACCGAAGGCTGTTTCTAGGATAAGAAAAGTGGTTTTACCATCTGCATCCGACATTTACAGCATTTCACGCCGCTGAAGGATGCGAACGTGAACACGCAAAGTAGAGCCACTTTCGAGTTTTGGTTCGAGTAAAAAGTTAGTTACTCTAATGAGAGATATACTCAAGTGAGCATTAACAAATTCTATAACTTATATAAGTGTAATAAGACTGAAACTTGGGCTAGTCGGTCGTACTTATATAAGCGGCCAGTTGGTCGTACTATATAAGTGGTCAGAAAAGGTTCCCTTAGTACAGAATGAGTTCATTCTTCTTAATGTAATCATCAAGTGAAACAATCGATAAACTGTCGTAGGCGCAATATCGTTTAACATTCGAATGTTTCAGAAGGGTCTCCTCTGTTAGATTGATCCAGGCTATACGAGACGCTGCTCGCACGGCATTCTTATGTGTTCGCATTGACAAGTTGCAACTTTTGGCAAGCCATGCAGTCCTGTGCCTGGCTTTCTTTGTGCCCTCTGTACAGTCGACATGCTCCTCGCGATGTAGCCGACAGCAGAGCACACCGTCATGACTGCTGCGCGCGGTGACCGACGTAGACATCGCGTGCAGCCGGTAAACGTTTTGGCAATGACATCCCATTGCATACGTGAATACCCGCTGTCATCACCATCATAATCATCATTCTCAGCTTATTTTGCGTCTATACCCACTGCAGGACGAAGGCCTTTCCCAGAGATCTCCTTTTGCCCTATGTTGCGCAAGCTGACTGCATTTTATCCCTGCGAAATTCTTTATTTGCTCGCTTCACCTTACTCGCTGCTGTCCTCAGAGTCTTTTTCCTTTCCTTTATGTCCATTCCGCTGCTTTAAGCGACCACGATATGTCTTTCCTGCACTTCTTACTACTCCTGCTTCACCACCCTCCTACTCTTGTAAAATGCTTGAACATATCATACATAATACAATGGACTACTTGGAAGCTAACATCAGATTTAGTAATTGTCAACATGCTTTTCGTCGTGGTGTTCGAACCGTAACACAACTACTTGAATTCACTCATGACATTGCTAAATCATTAGCTCTTGGCTCACACGTTGATGCACGTTTCATTGATTTTTCGAAAGCATTTGACACTGTTGTTCCCCCCAAACTTCTACACAAATTTAGCCTCATCCTTAATAATACTAAACTTGTTGATTGGACAGCTAGCTTCCTCACTGACCGTTCTCAGTATGTTTCCCATAACAATTCTGACTCCCATACTGCGAGTAATGATATCTGTGGTTTAAAACGTCCCAAAACCACGATATGATTATGAGCGACGCCGTAGTGGAGGGCTCCGGAAATTTCGACCACCTGGGGTTCTTTAACATGCACCTAAATCTAAGTACACCGGTCTCAAACATTTTTCGCCTCCATCGAAAATGCAGTCGCCGCGGCCGGAATTCGATCCCGCGACCTTCTGGTCAGCAGTCGAGCGCCATAACCACTAGACAGCCGTGGCGGGGCGACTCCCATGCTGCTAATGTTTCCTCCGGTGTTCCCCAGGGGACAGTTCTCGGCCCTCTTCACTTTCTGCTTTACATTATCGACTTACTACAGAACATAGCTGTTAATATGCGTTCTTACGCTGACACTTGAGCGCTATATCATGAAATTGCCTCTCCTGAAGATCATCTTGCTCTTGACGACGCATTTTCACACTTTTGCTCATGGTGTAACACTTGGCAAATGAATATTAACTTCAGCAAAACTATTGGTTGGTTGGTTACTTAGGGGAATAGCTCAACCCACTACGGGGGATCGGCCACGAAGCGTGCGGCAATAGAATTAGTGAAAAAATAAAATAAAAGGAATATGCGAAAAAGATAATTTATAGTAAAGCAAAAATGCTAGAGGTAATTTTGATTTTTTAATGAAATGTTAATTAAACGAGTGTTAAATAATATAATAAATAAATAAGCAAATACTGAAATTTAAGTAAGGGAATGAAATTATATATTTCTGCTTATAATATTAATATGGTAGTCTCTTTGTGTCTTTTATATAAATGCATATGGCATCATATATGCCCCTGTTGCATTGTCTTTGCCATTTACAAGGCTCCCACCACCTTCTTCTTTCTCACACTCTTCCAATAACTGTGTACTACTAAATGTAGGGGAATATAAATATCTGGGACTCATTTTCATCCACAACCTTTCATGGAGTAAACATATTGAAACAATACGCAATAAATCATTAAAAAAGATCGGCCATCTTCAACGGACACTTCGAGTGGTTCCACAAGATACCAAGCTACTGACTTATAAAACATTAATCTCGCCGATTCTTACAGTAGAGATCCTTTTTCAGAAAAACTGGTACTCACAAGACTGAGTCGTACAGTCTAAAGCCGTTCGTTTTATATGCCGTAGATACGGCAGATATTTTTCGTCTCCCTTTAACCTATCTAGTCTTAAAGGGACACTAAAGGCAAATAATAAGTCGACGTTGATTGTTGAAATAACAGTCCAGAAACCTCGTAGTGCTACATTTATGTCAAGGAAGTGCTTATTTTGAAATAAAATCACGTTTTAGTGGTCCGCGTCGCGTTAGCACACTTCAGATCACCCGCCTGAAGTCAGACTTTCATACGTCACTGCTGCCGCGGTGCCCAACGTTGCCCACCTTTACTGCGCGGCCGCCGACACTAGTAGCAGCAGAGCGAAAGTAGCGGGACCCACAGCAGCAACAACGGCCATCGAAGCCATCGAAGCTTGCCGCAATCGCCGCAATGGATGTGGACGGAGAACTTGACAACGATACATTGGCTGGGCTCCAATTCAGCGACTTGAGCCCCGATGAACGCGGTATGCTGCTGAGGGCTCGTAGTGCCGGCGTCGTTGCATGCGGCATTTTGTCGAACTTTCTGTCAGAGTCACTTTCACGAGCGCGGAAAACACACGCGGCAGTACGCGATCCCGAAACTACCACTGAGACGCGACCGCGTGAGCAAAGTTTGAGTTCGGCAGCAGTGCACAAGGAAGGCGTACGTTTGACGCTCAACCTACTGCTTTTGCAGATTTTCCTGTCAATCGGCCTGTGCCTTGCTGAACTTCGTGGAAAGACCGCGGTTTCTTCAAGAAAACAAGGACACGCTGGAACACCGGGCATCGCTTCGGTGTTTCTGCGCAGCCATTTCAGCGCACGGTCCCATCTGGTCAGCTGACACTGGGGGAGCGACGGCGAAAACTAGAAAAGACGGTGGAATCCTGCGGCTCGCTTAGTTCGGCAGCAGTGCACAAGGAAGGCGTACGTTTGACGCTCAACCTACTGCTTTTGCAGATTTTCCTGTAAATCGGCCTGTGCCTTGCTGAGCTTCGTGGAAAGACCGCGGTTTCTTCAAGAAAACAAGGACACGCTGGAACCCCGGGCATCGCTTCGGTGTTTCTGCGCAGCCATTTCAGCGCACGGTCCAATCTGGTCAGCTGACACTGGGGGAGCGACGGCGAAAACTAGAAAAGACGGTGGAATCCTGCGGCTCGCTTAGTTTGGCAGCAGTGCACAAGGAAGACGTACGTTTGACACTCAACCTACTGCTTTTGCAGGTGAGGCTTGGTTAATTTGTTTCTCTGGCGTAGGAGTGCACTGCTGCCGAACATAGCGTCATTGCTATTGTACCTGAGATTTTGGAAATGGGAAGTAAGGGCTCTGGAAAAGATACTACAGATTCTAAAGAGCTACGTGACCTGCTCAAGGCGTTTGAAAACTTCAAACGCGATTTCCGGGTAGAAATTAAAGAACTGAAGGAAGGAGCGTCATTTTGCTCTGATGTGTGCAATGATGTTAAAGATGTGGCAGAAGATATTAAGACATTAAGGCAAGAAATGAAGGAACTGCTTATTGAAAACAGGAAACTAAAGGCAGAAAATGAGCGCCTGTCAAAGAAGTGTGACGAGCTAGAACAGCATCAGCGTTCAAATAACTCAGAAATAAAGGGAGTACCGCCTGGTCGTGATGCGCTCACTGTTCTCCAAAAGATTGGGGAAAGTGTGGGCGAGACCATCGACACGTCGGACATTGATGTTTGTCACTGGGTTCGCACACAGAAACCTACAGTCCAGAACATTGTTGTTCGGTTCGTAAGGCGTAGTAAAAGGAACGATTTCCTGGCAAAATGCAGAAAGAGGAGATTAGACAGTTCAACTCTTGGTCTTAGCCCAGGGACTGCCATTTTTGTAAATGAACAACTCAGGCGAACAAGGCGCTGCTTTCAGCCGCCATCCAAAGGAAAAAAGAAAAAAATTGGAAGTTCGTCTGGACTTCTGCTGGTAGAGTGCTTGCACGTAGGGATGAATCTTCTGCTGTAATTCATGTCACCTGTCATGATGACATACAAAAAATGTGCTGATTTTGGTTATCTTTTGTGTACCTGCTTTGTTCATCGTTTTTCATTATGAGTGTTTTCAGTGAAATTCCTAAATACTACAATGTTTCTGATATAAAATCGTGTTGTCCACGAAATACGAACTTGCTTTCTGCATTACATGTCAACGCCAGAAGTATTAGAAGTAAAATCGATGACATAAGCATTTTTCTAGAAACTGCGGCAGTAAACTTTGATATGCTTATGTTCTCCGAAACGTGGTTAACCGATGATAGTGATGTCCCTTGTTTTCCTGGATATCGGTCTGAGCATTTGTGCCGCGTTGATAGAAAAGGTGGTGTCGCAATTTATTTAAAAGAAAAATATGCTTATGAAAAATTAGAACTGTCGGTAATCACAGCAGATTTTGAATGCCTTGCTGTAAAACTGGATAAGCTTGTAGCAATTGTCGTTTATAGGCCGCCTCAAGGGCATAAAACACGTTTTTTAGAATTTCTAGACTCATTGCTATCTTCCCCATTACTTCATAACACTTCTTATATTATTATGGGGGACATAAATATTAATCTTGCTGCAAAAGATACTTCCGCTGCACATTTTGAGACATTGCTTTCTTCATTTGGTTGTACAAATCACATATGTTCTCCTACTAGATTGACTATACACAGTGCAACATTACTCGACATATGTGTCACTAATTCAAACCCATCGGAGACCATATGCGGTATCGTATCAAGTGATCTTAGCGATCATTTGCCAGTGTTTTCTTTTATACCCATACCATCGAAACGCCAAAAGCAAGAGAAGGAAACCTTCGTCCGACGCAAAATAAATAACGATAGTAAAAATTTATTTTTTCAGCTGGTTAAATCACTAGATTGGAGTGAAATATACAAGATAAAAGACGCTGACGAGGCCTACAATGGGTTTCTGAGTTTATTACGTCACTGTTACGACACGGCATTTCCTAGAGAACAAGCGTCCTTCCGAAAGAGAAAAAATTGCCGGAAACCTTGGATAAACAGCACACTTTATAAACGTATTCAAATGAAAAATGACCTTATTAAAAAAATTTTGCGCTTACGAGATCCCGAAGCATTCAAAGTGTACAAAAAATACCGCAACGCACTTACATCAGACTTAAAGAAAGCTAAACGAGAATATTATCAGAAAAAGTTCGAGAACATATATGATAACCCAAGAAAGGTCTGGGAAATGGTTGATGCGCTTACTGGAAGAAAGAAAGCAAGATATGATATCACAGAAATACAGCAAGGAAACGTGGTGCTGCGCGGCGAGGCTCTTGCCAATGCTATAAATCGTCATTTCGTCAATGCGGGCGCGTACAGTAGTTCCTCTGAAAGCGAACACGACTCTTGTTTCGAAGGTACGGCAGCGATGCAGAATTCTATATTTATGCTTCCCACTGACAGTGCTGAGATATCTAACCTAATAAATAAACTTAAATCAATGTTGCCCCAGGTATAGATGACATCACCGCCGCTGAACTAAAGCTGATAGGTGCACTAATATCTGAGGTGCTTGCTTACATAGTAAATCTTGTACTGACAACAGGCGTGTTTCCAGCACAGTTAAAGGTTGCAAAGGTAACCCCAATTTATAAAGGCGGTGGCATAAACAACATGTCAAATTATAGACCAATATCTGTACTTACGACATTATCTAAGGTTTTTGAGGGCGTTATTCACGACAGGTTGTTATCCTTTTTTAACAAGTATCACATTATCACAACACATCAATATGGCTTTCAGAAAAATAAATCTACTGAGCAAGCATTAACGATTATAAAAGATCAGATAATTGCAAACATGGAAAATAAGAAATTTACGCTTGGTTTATTCTTGGACTTAAAAAAGGCTTTTGATTCGATACATTATGACATATTATTACGGAAACTGTCACGGTACGGCATACGCGGGATTGCCATTAAGCTTTTGCAAAACTATTTACATAATCGGTACCAACTAGTACAAATGAAAACAGCTACGTCAGGTCACTTACAGTTGGCCCAAGGAGTTCCGCAAGGTTCTATATTGGGCCCTTTACTTTTTTTTGCTTTATGTAAATGATATTGTATGCATACCAAAATCCCCACAGCTTATTATGTACGCAGACGACACAAACGTATTTTTTACATCAGGACACTTAGAAACGCTAGAAAAAAACGTAAACGAGTATATGACATCACTCTCAAACTGGCTTAAACAAAACAAGCTACAGTTAAATGCCAAGAAGACGACATATATTATATTCCGCCCATTAAATAAACATGTCAAATATGACATAAAGATAAGCTTTGACGGGAACACTATAAAGCAGGAAAAACACCAAAAATTTCTCGGGGTATGGTTCAGTGAAGACTTGACGTGGAATATTCACATTAATGGTTTAGTTAAGCAACTTGCGAGAACGGTAGGATGCCTATACAGAATTGGATCACTTATTCCTCTGTGGCTAAAGAAAAATTTGTACAATGCCCTCTTCTACTCGAGACTTTCTTACGGTGTACTAGTATGGGGGACGACAACAACAAAAAAATTACAACAGACTTATAATGCTACAAAAGAAAATACTTCGTATTTTTGAAAATTACAATGGTAGAATAGACTGTTTTCGCACTTCAGTGCTCTTTTATAAGCACGACATGTTAAGGGCAAACCAAATATACTATTTCAAGCTACTACAAGAGGTACACAAAAATAAGTGGTATAAACCAAAAGAAAATCAGCAACGTTATCCTGCTAGAAGGAATTTACAAGCGTTTACCCAGAACTAGGACAAATTATGGAAAGCAAACTATAGAATACCAATCAATGAAAATAGTTAATGAATTTAATAGCATACAGTTTCATGTTTCTCTAGAGGCATTTAAAAAACAAGTTAAAAAAATTATATTGAAAAATGAAATAACTTATCACCACTAGACAATATTGCTCAAACCTTGTAGTGTCATCGTGGTATGAATTTTCTTTTTTTTTTTTTGCTTGTGTACGGAAAGTGAGTCACGGTTCCTTTTCTAACAGATAATGTCTTTTTCTATTATTATTATTGTTCATGTGGTTACACGATGCATCGAATTTTCTGTTCTAGTTTTATTTATTTATTTATTTATTTATTTATTTATTTATTTATTTATCTGTGTAAGACTTGCGTATCTGCAGTGTCTTAAGCGTGTCATGTGTTGGTTGTGTTGATTGCAGTACTTCTTTGTTAGCGCTCATGTGGTTTTTTATGATGTGTCAAAACTTTTTTTTTCTATTGTGCATGTGTTGCGAACTTCGGGTACAGAGGCCCTTGTCAGGCGTATAAAATGCCTTTTGCCTCTGTTCCTTTTTCTTGTATAACAAGAAAATAAAAGATACTACTACTAAGCAGGGCGCCGGGCGAAGCGCAGTTCGGCGAAAACGGAACCTTTGAACCACGTGCGCCGTTCCCCATGGCAACGCCACAGAAGTTGTTTTTTGCATGAATCAAACGGAAACGAACAAACAGCATTTTATTACGTCTTTTGATGCACGGAAGGTTCTTTTTTATTGCTGCTAGTTTGATTACTAGTGATTTATTGTATGCAGACTCTCATACGTCATCGGGATCACTTCGAAAATGTCCCACTCGTGACGCTCTTCGTGTGATACATTTAGCTCAATTTCTCGGTAAGTAGGGCACTGCTGTTGATAATATTGCCGTTTTAGAAGTTGTCATACATTGAGCTTTCACTCTGACATAAGTTGTTATTTGCCTTTAGTGTCCCTTCAACCTTACCCTTTCGTCAACGCGTCGCCCCACTGAATGTTTAAAGTTTTTGCATTCTCTAATTAACTCGTCACGCCTCAATTGTTTGGACAGATATGTGAAATTTGCTGACCCTTCCTCTACTCGTTGCTCCTACAAACGAAATATTTTAACACTTCAAACTAGAACTCATATGTTCAAATACAGCTTTTTCCCCCCTCAACAATTGTACACTGCAATGCTTTACCAGGAGGCGTTCGTGAATTGCCATGTCGTGACTTTTTGTCTCCACTTGATGCGTAAACCCCACTCCCTCAATAGCCCCAACGGGGCTGCAGTATGTAAAAATTTTTAAAAATACATAAATTACGCGGCCGGCCCAGGTCTATATCTTTCGCTTAGTGTAAGCTACAATTTCTGCTACCCCTGCTTGTTATACCTGACCCATTCTGCTGTCTTCCGATCTCTTGATGTTACGCATACCATTTCCCGCTCCAATGCGCGCTGCTTGGTCCTTAATTTTTTCTCGAGTTTCTTTGTTATCATCCAAGTTTCCGCCCCATACGTTAGAACTGTCAATATGCAATGATTGAACACTTTTCGTTTTAGGGACAGCGGCAGATTGCCTGCGAGGTTTTGGGAATGCTTCCGTCTGCGTTTCAGCCCCCGATGTGACGTCCGTGAAAATTGCGTGTAGATAAAATTATCTGTAACCTGACAAGTGAGTCCATGGAGCGACATCGTTTTTCTTTACACTCCTGGTACGCGAACGCAAAACCCACTCGCACACGGAGGCGTCATGTGCTAATTTCAATATGCGCCACAAATAGGTCCACCGTTACACACCTAACGACACGCAGCGATTCATAAGACGGAAAGAAACACGCATATGCAGAGCCATAAAAGGAGAAGGCAGCGGTGATCCGCTCCAAACAGCGGCAGCGTTAATTACTCGTCCGCAATATTAACTCCTGGATACAATTACACGTGCTACAACCGCAGGAACAAATTGGGGAACGCAGCCTACTCGCAATAATGAGGCGGTCGCTGCCGGAAAATGTCGCTGCACGCCAGGTTATATTAGGGCAAGTTCGGCAAAAGTATGCGCGCCAATGCCGTCGTAGCCGCATTTGTACAAAGTAAAACGTCGCAGTCATTGCTGAATTGCCGCTTTGGTCGCGGGAATTTCAGGTTTCGCGCGGTATTAATTTGAAGTGAAAGAGTTAGACGTTCTTAAATTGCGGTCTGGTAGAAAGCAGCGAGAAACGGACAAATGAATTGAGACAGCACGAAAATTAAGTACAGAGATGTCAGGAAAGTAGCGCGCAGACACGACACTGATGCTTCTTCGCTGTTTAGAGGGAGGGTGTTTTTTTTTTTTTTTTTCGGTCAATACACATTTTTCATAAAAATGCTATGCGAGAGTCACCTGTCGTCTTCGCACACGAACAAGGCACAAATACTACACTGCCACTGCTAAAGACACCTTGAAAAGACTAAGTAACAAAATCTTGTCAGCTTTTTTTATTATGAAACTGAGAGCAGTTGTTTATATGTAAAAGTTGTAGGGCGTAAGAATACAATGCATGCACTGTAATTTTTTTTTTAAAAAGCCGATAATCTCACGTAGTTTCAGATGTTCATCATCGATTCAAGCCCCGAACGAAGTGGCGAACTTTGAGTGAAGGCGCGCCGCATCACAACTTGGTCACGAAAAACACCCTATACGCCTTATGTGCACGAGTGGACCGCTTATGCGCAGGACCGCTTATGGACCGCTTATGTGTGGTGCTTATCTGTTTCTTTCTTAAACCATAAACAGGAGCAAGGAACTCTAGCTTGTCGCACTGCGTCCAGGAAGCGCTGCAATGACACGTTTAATGCCGATCGATACGTAACCAATAGCCAACCAATACTGATAGATAAGCAATCAACAGACAGTAACTTATGAAAATGCCGCCAGACGCATGCCTATGCTCGCTTGAGCTCGGATACGCGTTTAATACTGATCGATGGCCAATCGATGCACAATCAGTACTAATCGATAACCAATAAATACCCAATAATTCATAGAAAATGCCATGAAACGCATGGCTATAATCGCTTGAGCTTGGATGCATGTGTAATGCCGCCTTATAGCCAATAAATACTGTTTGATGGCCCATCAATACCCAATAATTCATAGAAAATGCCGCCCAATCAACACCTAATAATGCCTATAAAATGCCGCGACACTCATGGCTACGCTCGTTTGAGCTTGGATACACGTGTAATACCGATAAATAGCCAATCGATAACCAATCACTACTGCTTGATAACTAACCGTTGCCGCTTACCACCTCGACGATACCAGATGAGCATCATTATTAGAGAAGCGAGTTGGGCTAGTTGGTGCGTTAGTTCGTGCTAGTAGATATGTCCGCAGATGAGCATCACTTGGCCACTTCGTGCTATCGGGCGATATTGTTATTGGCAAGGGTTGGGAAAGAGAAGTGAGGTTTAGAAGGAGGGAAATGAGGAAGAGAACGCCACCACATCCGCCCTTTCCTCAGTCTTTGCACCACTAGTGCCTAGCTGCCCCATTTTTTTTTTTTCAAACAGATTTCGTGCTCGGCAAAATATAAAACCTTTTCCTTCTAAATACAATATAGCCTTAACTTATGCTAAGGGCAACATATGTGACCGAAATAAAAAGAGAAATAAGCCAATTCGTTACCGAATATATGGACACCAATTATTCGATAGTCTAACGCGTATCGCAATTTATACTTCCAACATCAAAACCTAATTCCTCTAGTTACGAATGCACTGGTGTATACTTCAATACTGCAGTGGCGCCGATCGCCACGCTGACGTTGACATCCGAAAAGAGCAAGAGCATTTGGGAGCTTCAGAATGTGAATATTAGAAAAAAAAAAGGAAAACAAAAGTAAGAATGACGAAACGTCGAATCTGTCGCTTGCACCTTTCAGATGCGTGGTGTAGCCAGTGTCTTGTGTAATTATGCCAATATATTCCGTCTTTTCACTCCAAAGTAGATACATGGCTTTCATGCGATCCGGTCGAAAAATCTAGACGTTCGAGAAGTTCACGGGACCGATTTTGCCGTGCGGTTTTATAGCTTCTGTAATATCGATAACATCTGGTAGCCGCCTTTATTGATTGGTTCATTGTTTAAGTTAGCCAATGTTCGCACGGCATGATGGCACCGCGAAGGTGAAAGAAAGAAAGAAAGAAGGAAAGAAAGAAGGAAAGAAAGAAAGAAGGAAAGAAAGAAAGAAGGAAAAAAAGAAAGAAAGAAGGAAGGAAAGAAAGAAGGAAGGAAAGAAAGAAGGAAGGAAGGAAGGAAAGAAGGAAGGAAAGAAGGAAGGAAAGAAAGAAAGAAGGAAGGAAAGAAGGAAGGAAAGAAAGAAGGAAAGAAAGAAGGAAGGAAAGAAGGAAGGAAAGAAGGAAAGAAGGAAGGAAAGAAGGAAGGAAAGAAAGAAAGAAGGAAAGAAAGAAAGAAAGAAGGAAAGAAAGAAGGAAAGAAAGAAAGAAAGAAAGAAAGAAAGAAAGAAAGATTTCGTAGCGCCCTTAATTATGCGATACCAAGAAAGACAGCAAGGTAACGAAACTCCGCCCTATGTCAGCTTGCTTCTGAGAACCCGACCGACATAAAACCACGTTATCTCGCATAACCAGCGTATAGCTGACAAGCAGTACAGCTGACAACCGCTTAACGAGTGAAAAGCGGCATTAGCAAACAGAGAAGACACCGTCGCCTCCTCGACGACCTTTCATCGCATTCGGAAAAGGCAACTAACACAGTTCAACAACCTTAGCAATATAAGAGCGCGCGCAGGGTCGCGCGCAAGCACTGGAACAAACCGTAGAATGACGCGCATGAAGTCGCGCGGAAAGAAAAAAAAAACTGTATTGTTATAAGGCGCGCATAAACGCTTACGCTCGCCTTAGCTTCGGAAGTCACGCCCCCCAACAAGCCGATCTCGAAAGCGACAAACCGAGCGTAAACTGTCGGTTCGCGAAACGCGATTGCTCGCTTTTCAGCAACGTGCCGCAGCATCTCGAAACACCTTATGGGTCCCCTTTTCACTTTTTTTTTTCTTGCAAGCTCTCTTTACGCTTCTCCGACAATGAAATTCACCCTCTTTTTCGCCGTCAACTCCGCGCTTTCGCGTTTTTAGCCGTCAAGATACACCTCCATTAGCGTATACATACGCCAGCAAACGCATGCTGTCTTCCGGCTTCTAAGACTAACAGCACTAATAATTACAAAAAGAATTTTCATTCGCCGCGTCGAATCCACTTTCCGCAACAATTCGCTAAGAGTCTGTTTTTTCCTTTTCTCGCGCGATGTTCTTGTTCAGTATAGATCACTGCATGGCGGCCGCTCGCAATGGGCCGCATTCTTCCAGCGCTCCACTTCCGCTGCTGTCATTCATCTTTGTGACGCTTGGCTCAACTCTGCTGCTCCCCGCTGCTTTGTCGCTTCGAGCGACGAAATCCGTGGTGCGCTGTTTTTCCTTAGCCCCCACCCACCCGCCTTTTTAACTCGCTCTTTATTTTTTATATCGATTCTACATCAGAGCTTGCTATAGGTCCATGAATATTACGTGCAGAAATATAAATGACGTCATAATATCAACTACAGATTACTCGAAGAGGCGGACATCATAATAGCGCGACAAGTCGAATACGACGGAATTAGCCAGTGTCTCTAATTAACGTACTGATTTTGAAGGCGCAATCCTTAGATGCCTCAACAAACACGAAATTTGACCATCGGCGTCGGTATAGGCGGCGTCAACCCGAATGATGTCAAAAATCACCATCTCGCGATGACGTCACAGATCCCAATATTTTTGACGTCATCATGGCGTCACTACGACGCCAGACAACGTGACGTCACATGATGACGTCATCACGTCACATCGTCGCTGGGTCAAAGATGGCCGATCCCGGAGGCAGTGCAAAACCACTTAGGTGCGGAAAGTCGGCTGGAGGGGGGGGGGGTTCATTTTATCGACTTCAGAAGAAAAAGAAGATGACTTTCGCCCTGGAGTCATCTTAGGCGAATGCATAAGGGACCCTGTGATTTATTTTTCATTTGTCTCTCTATAGGGCGCACACTACTCAATAACGTACATAAGTGAAAACCAAGTCATGTGAATTTAGCAAAATACCTGTGCTTGCAGCCACATCCTAAATATACGTCTTCTTCGGCAATATGCCCCCGCCCCCTCCCCGTTTATTTTCCAGTGGAACATAACTACACAAGTCCGACGCCGTGTGGGAATCGACGTTGTATGCTCTAGTAATGATTTTGCTGACGCCTGGCTATGTGGCATCGTTCGGGGTTCTCCATACAGTTACCAGAGGAAACAGTATGTTTGCATTAGACAAGCAGGTGTGTGTGTGTGACGCGAGCGTGCGCGTGACAGCAACGACGCGACAGTAGTAAGAACACGAAGGCTCCCACCGTTCCCTACGAGTTTACGACGTGCCGATTTATGGATGTGCTATAGTCCTTTTGCACCACAGTACGCATGCGCACCACCATATTTGATCAAGCCACAGCCCCGATCTGGTATTCTCACGCGCTTTCTCGCTCGTTCACAATGGTTAAGACGGCTGAAGTGACTCCGTTATTCCGGTAACCACGGTGAATGGGTCAACGACACAAAACTGATTAAAGCTGCAGAAGCAATGTCGTTCTTAAATCCATTGCATCTGCATAGCAATCTTTATGCGCGTAAGCTTACATACTGGATGAAGGAGACCAAAGTGTAAGCCTCTTTGCTTGACCCTCCTATGCTAGTCCATACGGCGGTATACTTATAAGTCTATCACGGCCGTGCGCATTTGTCATCGTCAGCAGTATGCGCAACAACTTCTTTCGCGATTAGGGTTTTCACCACGCGGTCAATACGCCTGTTTGCGACCTGCGTTCAGAGCACGGTGAGTTGTTCCGGGTCACTAAATCCTTGTCCGCGCCACTGATCAGATAACTTGGCGAGGGTTTGTCGATTATTTACAGCACCAATTATGATGTACTCGCGTAAGCGGAAAATATTGCACGCGGCTAAGCAATGGGTCACTGCTGTTCGATGCCCAGCAAATAAAGAACACTTGCGATGTCTTGTAGAGACGGAATCACACTTGTCTATCGGCGGAGCGCGTAGCTGTGCACGCTGTTGTTGTCCGCAGCTGCTACCTCACGTAGCTACAAACATCTCTTCATGCTTGGAATATAGCACAAGCACCTAGCATGCAGAATGACTATGTTAGGCATTATTACGGCGTCGGTCTTTGCATATTTCAGCAGAAAACGGCAGCTGAAGCAGCCGGCTGGGCGCTCTAGACAAGTGTGATTCCGTCTGTATACTGCGTCTCACTTCGATACTTGCGAAATCGACTACACGACTCAAATGGTGTCTAATAATAATAATAATAATAATAATAATAATAATTTCCGAGACTTACCGTGCCAAAACCACCATATGATTATGAGGGACGCCGTGGTGGAAGGCTCCCGAAATTTCGACCACGTGGGGTTCTTTAACGTGCGCCTAAATCGAAATGCAGGGGCCTTCAGCATTTTCGATTCCATCGAAATGCGACCGCCGCGGCCGCGATCGAACCCGCAACTTTCGGGTGCGCAGCCGAGCACCGTAACCACTGGGCACTACCGAACGGCTGGCCGGAAATTTTGCGTGCCGTAAGTGTGTCCTATTCTGAGTCCACAGCAAAGGACAACATTTCGTCTTGATTTGGCAACTGATGGCCAGTTGGCTCAATCAACACATTTAGTAAAGTATTCATTCATTTCTGCGGGCCTTTTCACGTTCGTGTCACCTTGAGCAAAAGCTGTTATGCTAACAGGATGTTTGACTTTTTACCTGCTAGATAAGAACTTCAGCCTCGTTCCAAAGCTTCAAGCGACAAATGTCTATTATAGGTGGCCCTAACTGTTTGAAAGAAAAGGCGGTATGCTTGATCAGGGTCAGTTTCTGCGTAAAAGAGGTCGAGCTAGTAGTTTTCCAGCGCATAATAAAATTGCCTGAGTAGATCTGACACTAGTTTGCTATAGTATCATGCTAGTCGCACTTATCTCTGGCAAGTGGCGAATAAATGTAAGCAGGTAGGTGATCGCTCGCGTCGAGTGATAAGATGCTGCTATAGTGCAATTACGTGTGGGAACTTTTGTGGTACGGATATCGAGTAACGAGGCACGGTGGTCGGTAAAACTGCTAGGTTGTGCAATTCAAATAAGACCGAAGTTCAGGGGATAATAATAATAATAATAATAATAATAATAATAATAATAATTCTTGGAGTTTCACGTCCCGAAACCACGATATGATTGAGAGACGCCGTAGTGGAGAACTCCGGAAATTTAGACCGCCTGGGGTTCTTTAACGTGCACCTAAATCTAAGTACACGGGCCTCTAGCATTTTCGCTTCCATCGAAAGAGAAGTTCAGGGGACGATGGAAGCTGGAAGAGATGAAAAACCCTTGAACACGGGGTTTCTCTGGAGGCTCTATCGACACTCTCTGTTCAAGGTTTTTTCATCTCGCTTGTGTAATGACATTTGAGCAAGCAAACGAATCTAGAATTGTTTCCACTTCCCAATGTGCGTCTGTACTGATCATTTCGACCGTTACATTGCCCATGATATGGAATGGACTGCGGATCAAATGGCTTTTGAGCAACAGCGTTATCATAAAAAAAAAAGAAGAAAACAAAGTCACACTTATACCCTAGGGGAGGTCGATAAGCAGCTGCATGTATGACGTTTTGCACATGTACGGTAACACACTCGGTAGCATGCGTGATACAGATCAGTTCGTCGATAACTTCATCGCTGAGGGAATATTTAGCATACAGATAAATTTTACCGCCTCCATTAGAAGGACGGACAGTGGCATTACAAACAAATTCCGCAAATTACAGTTAGCTGCCACTCGGAGTAAGCCGGCACATTCTGCAAAATACCAAAACATCAAGTTTAGTGTCAGGTTGATGATGGAACAAACAGTAGCTATCCGTGTCATTTTTAATACCACGAACACTTAGATGAAATGCAGCGAACTGTTTAGACAACTCCTTAAAGGTGTGAGGGAGGTTATCTTGGCTATAATAACGGCAATTTGCCTTCGTGGCTATCTTGGGGCTGTTAAGGAAAAAACAAGACCGAGTGTTATGAAGCTAGCTGGTGACGCATCTTGTGAACCTCTTCCCGAAAACAGATACTAAGCTTCTCCGACGCTTCCAATTCTCGCGCAAATATTTTTCTTCCCTGGGTCGAAATAATTTTCTTGCCAACTTCTCGTTCTTTTGCCACCGCAGCACCAAGTAATTGTTTACCCGTCCGGGTCAGGTTTTCCTTTACAAAGATTGGTGTTGAGGTCTTAAAACCAATTGTTTTAGCCAGGGCCTCTCTAACTGGCTTTCAAGAGAACAAGATTTCGTTTGTCATGACGCACAAAAGAAACAATGCTTCCCTTTCCATGCTTACTTGTACTCAACTTATGGCAAGTATCAACGTCAGATTCGGAGACCGGTCCTTTAAGTGTGCACTCTGTGTACGGCGCAAAATCACCCTTGAAGTTCTGCTGCAGTAAAAGGCTCCAGAGCGCGGCTGGCGTTAAGCCCGCAACTTCGTTTTTCACACGTGCGAAAGCAGATTTCATGTGGTGCAAGAGAACCTGTACCAAAATGTCCTGCCTAATCTTGTTCTACTGATACACCGTTATTGGGCTACATCAGTTGAGTTGCGCATCTATATTTAGTTGTAAAAGCCGCATCATTAAATCCCGCCTTACCTGTGCAGCGCCGTCACCTATGAAAAGGAAGCGCTACAAACTGAGAACAAGGAACGTGCATGCCGAAAAATTCAAGCACCAAATCACGCGGGTGCGATGCGTGACATGCATCGATGCCACAACGGCGAAGACGATGTATGATGCTCAATAATAAAACTGCTGGGGTTTCACGCGCCAGAACCAAGATATAATTATGAGGCACACTGTAGTGTGGGACTCGGCACTAATTTCGGCCATTCGGGGTTCTTTAAAGTGCACAGGTCTATATCTAAGCAAACGAATTGCTCTTGCATTTCGCCTCCACCGAAATGCGGCCGCCGTGCAGGAAGTCGAACCGGCGCCCTGTAGCTTAGGAGCGCGACACCTCACTTGTTAAACGACCACGGCGGGTGATGTATGACGCTTATAGATCAAGTAATTAATGGCGATAATTAGGTGTGTGCACAAAAAGCGCGCAGTACGATCGCGCGCTATAAGCACGACTGGCAGCAATATGACTGAATGTGAACTTTCCGCACGTAAAGAAGCGAGATGGTGGGAACGTATCTGGGCAACGTGTCGAATATGCGGACCGACAGTATCACTGGCTATGTATACGTGCGTCTACAGGGGCAGGTGATCGAAAAAAGAATGTCGCCCTTGTGTAGCCATTGGTGTAGTTATAAATACTGCGCTAAATGCAGCTGCACTACTGTAAAACCAGAGGAGGAGCGCAGCACGGGCACCCAGCGATTCCAGTTCGTAGATTTCCCACTGCTCCATTTACCAAACCGTCGATGACATCGATGTTTTAGGTAAGCATGTAGGGTTTCTCCGGCACAAGTAGAATCTTAAGAAGATTCGTAAAGTCTGTGTGCGACATGGGCACTACTTTTTGTTGCGCTTTATCGACTTCTTGCTTGTTACGGCAGCTGAGATACGTGTCGTCTACGGCAAGTTCCGTCACGTTGTTTCCCCTTTCAGATGTAGCGATGAAGCGCCCGTGGGAGCGGCAATCGTGCGCTCTCTTGCGCGGCGCAGAAGGCGACCGCATGTTTCCGAAGCGTTTTTAGGAATTTTAAGTTAATTATTGCGATTACTTCTTAGTTATTTCTGTTAATTATATTATTTTAGACCTCGTTCGTTTATTTGAACTCGGTTTTGAGAATTGCTAGTCTTGTTTGAGGCCTGTATGGACTACTAGTTTTTGAGCGTGATCGAAAGGAAGTGCTGAAGTGCGACGCACTTTATATATATATATATATATATATATATATATATATATATATATATATATATATATATATATATATATATTAGAAAATACAGATAAACGTGCTATATGCTTTGGTGTTATGACAGTAAGGCACCTGCCGTTTCGCAGACGAACTCGGCATCGAGACGACAAAGTTACATTGAAAATATTAATTAACAGGTATGTTAACTTACAGGTCTTAATAATCAAATGGTGGGCAGTTGTTGATATGGAAAAATGGAAAGCCGTCACAATAAACACCATAACCATTCTTTAGACACGCGTGCAAAACGAGCTTCAGCCTTCTGGAGCAGTTCAGGAAGCAGGAATCATGCTGTTTCGGAGCAGTTTTGGAGGAACAAATGAAGATTACCGGAGCGGAGTTTTGGAACATTAAAAGGCGAGTTTTAGAGCAGCTGCGTAATATCAAAAGACCGGTTCCGAAGCAGCGAAGGTCTGCTTTGCAGGAGATTTCTAGGTAAGACATCATTATTACTTGCAATTTCGTATTTCTTGTAAACGCAAGAATAAAAAATAAAATAGCGTTATTCAAAATTCAATACTGAAGCAACCATCGCTTCGCCAAAATAAAGAACAAATGTTTTTGTCATTAAAACGTCAAAACTGACAGAGAAATCATAAGAAAACTATAGATAAGGGATGCTTTGAATAGTCAAACCTGAATACTTCTGACAAATTAAAAATAAACGCTTATGTTAATAACTCACGATAGCTGACATAAGCTACAACACAGAGAAGACTAGTGATAAGCGAAATGTTCCCTTTTCCGCCTATTTATAAAAATTTACCTTCATTCTAAACCTAATGAGGCTCTAGAGAAATGATAAAAAAGCTTATGCTGTCATCATTAAAGCGTCATAGCTGAGAAACTAAGATGAATATAAAAATAAACGATGCATCGCATAACTAAACCTGACTACACTTCAGAGAAATTAAAGCTGAAGGTTCATGTTAATAAAACACAACTGCTAAGATGGGCAAAAACTGAGAGGACGAGATATCTGAAATGCTCACTTTGTGCCCTTCATAACGTGGACTACTTCAACTTCTTAGCTTCAAGAGCAGAGTCAACCACTTTCATGCGTTCAAGGACTGACGGAAGTTTGGAGTTCGATCAGTCAGCAGCACGTTTCTACTCTTGACTTTATGCATGTCTTTCTATGCCACATCCGAGCTGACGAGGTATTGTGCACTGGTCAGCAGTTACTTAAAGGAGGCTCGACTGCACTGCAGATGACTTGTCTTTCTTAAGGTTCTCCACCTCGCCGTCTTCCACCAATGGCACTTCCCTATTCCGTCTGAGCGACGCTGAGGATTCCTTCCTTTCGGCGCGTTTCCGATAAGCTCTGTACGATTTGCCAACCGACCTGCAGCAGCTCTCTAGCTGCAGCGGCACCTTCGCAGCGTAACCGTCATAATGTTTTAAGAATGCTTTTGTTTGACGAGGACTGGACACTCTTGCTATTGACAGGAAATATCGATAATGCAGATTTTCACTGAATCCTCTCTTACAGTCCGCATTTCCATGCGGCAGAGACAGAACTGCCTTTGAGAGTCTTGCACGTTTGAATGTTTTGCAGCATCAGACTTCAAGGTTACCATGGTGAATAGCACTTTGTCATCAAGAGGTAACATGGACACGAGATACCTTGTGCAAATTATATGAAAAGCTCTGGCCTCGACATGGAATGAGCTTTTCTTTGTAGGAATCCACAGCACAATTTCATGTTCAGTGTCTTAGCTTAACTCAGGCTTCACATTCCAGTAAACAGGTGATTCGGCATCCGTGCGCCCGCCATGTCGCGGATGAAAGCTGAACGCTCCCTGTGCAAAGTATAACTGGCATTGATTATCTCATTACCCCCCTCACGTTTGGAGGTACATAAAGACACTGCTTGGGAGCAGCTTCGGTGCAATAATGCGTTTTAGAGCAGGATGGCGCAGGAAAACGATATTGGTACAATGTGGAGCAATTGGCGCAGCACTTTCACCCTTCTTTAGAGATCCCAAAATTCGCACGCATTTTAAATATTCAATCATCGAATTTTAAGACCTCGAGCACACCGGAAGCGCGGGAAAGACGGCCGTTTTGTTACGTCATACCGGAACGCCCCGTGATGGTGATAATTGACGTAGTTTGACCAAAGGCGCGTCGCTAGAGCATGTTGTCAGTGGTAGCGGCAAGGAATGTCACGTGCACCAGCGGATCACTGTATACATTTGCGAGTGATGTTTGGTGATATTCTGTTTCTTTCGCGCTTTGCACAAGAAAACCGCAATTTCTACCTTTTCTTCACTGTGCATAGCATAAACCTCATGAGCATCCACTGCGGCCTTCCTTGTTGCAGACATTGTGACAGGGGAAAGAGTGATTTGCGTCCATTCATTGTATAAGAAAAAAAAAAAACACGGATAAGCGCTACATATCATGCGCGAAGAGAAAGCAGTCCACATCTTTATTTCCGCAGACTTGCAGTTTTTTCTGGCCAGAATGTGTCGCGACGAGCCTCCATTCAAATGTCTTCACTTCGCCATCACGTGTTACGTCTGACGTAATAGAACGGTCGCACTTCCCGCTTTCCCAGCCGCTGGGCTTCAAGATATCACCTGCATCGGGAACTTGAAGTAGTAGAATAAATTTCTGAAGTTTCGTGCGATTTTTTGGATTTTGAAAAAAGGGTATGCCATAAGTTTTGACGCCCCTACAAATGTTTCATATAAACAGCATCTCAAGTTGATAATAAGAACGTCACTTAAAAATATTTTGTTAATAGTCTTCGAAAGTAAGTTTAGTAGAGGCAGTATAGGTCCGCCTCGTCGTAGAGTTCGTCCGCGAAGACACCAGGTGCCTTACTACCACAGCATTTTCATAAAAACTTTGGACTGTCTAATAAAAACATCTTATATATAGGTATGCACTAAAAGGTCATGTCTCTCTTACGTCGAAGTGGCACACACCCATACCGGCGAATTAAGCAAGACGGGCCAGCAGTAGTAGTACAAACCTGTCATATCGGTATTGGGAGTGATGGGTCTTGAGACCTCACCAGGTGGCCCTCAGTCAGTGCCACACACACGTGGCACACCGAGAATCGCTAATTAAAGTAAATTAATGAATCCACCGAATATAATGCGCTCTTATTAACAGATCAGTGAGCTTTGGAGATATCTGTGAGCCAACGTTACGCACAGCAGAGGTGCATTCAGCGGCACTACTTTATCAGTGCGCAAAGTGGCTTTATACGAGCCTGTTTCTTAGTATTTGCACTTGGCACTTGCATTTGGCACAAATAGCTAGGAGTAGCCAAACGGAGCTTCGCTCCATAAATTTGCATCGTAAGAACATTAACCTGCTCAACAGAGATATTTTTTTTGTCCCACCAGAGATCGTGCGATGCTATTATACTACGGAAAAGGTTCATCAGAACTTGGGCACAGACGGTGGGGCACGCGAAAAGCCGCTGGTGTGTCCCCGCATACAGCCCACTACGAAGCAGTGATCGCGGCTTCTAATCACGGCAGCCCTGGAGAAGGGCACCGACTTATCGATCTACAAGTTCTCTCCGTAGTGGTCTCGCTGCAGCGTAATGATCGTAACAGGGCACGAACTGACAGAAAACCCGAGAGTGAGGAGAGTGTGAAATACACGGAGTGACAGAATTATAGGAGTCACTCTTCGCTCGTGAGCCGCGGTCCAGGTAAGCGAAACACCTCAGCATTAAGCTGACGTGGCATACGTCCATTACGACTTGTTTTCGTCGCCTCGATCGGCCGCTTTAAAAGCCCTGCAGGGTGCTTGCTTTTGTCATTTTACTATTCGAATGGACAAGATGCGGTGGTTTTGCTTATACTACAGCGCGAGATTTGTATGTTAACGATGTGGGCTATACCCGCCTGATCTTTTTTTGCCACTAACTACCATAGCGCTTTGTGGAGTAATGCGTGGTGCTCCGTTTGATCGACTGCAGACCCAACGTCTCTGCGCTTGAGATATTAGAATGCCGCGAATATTAGAATGCCACGAATGCCGTTTTAGTTTCATTCCTCGCTCCTTATTTGCGTGCGTAACATATGCACCGCCTAAATCAATTCGATCGCATCAAGCGGATCTTATAAATTAAAATTAGTTGAATTTCGTCAACTTTCCTTGATATTTTCTTCTTGAATACTCTTTCGCGATTGCCGGCTTATCACTAATGGTGCGAAATGAGCGTACGCTGGCCTAGCCATAGATGTCATTTTACTTCTATTTCTTTTTCGGTCACTTGAACAACAACAAAAGTGCAATAACGCTACCGAGCCACGCCAGTCACGGACGCTATAAGGTGCGCCGCTCGGACCTCTGGGGAAACGTAAAAAATAATCACAGCATATCCGCGGGGTGAATGATGATGAGTGGGGCGAAGCTCCGGAGAGAAAATCATCGGTAAACCGTGAAACTCGTCCGTGAAATTCGCCCAGTACACCATATAAAGATCGTGAAACACCGTGTATATATTAAACATCAAACTTTTATTGTACTGTTGGTTTACGTGGTCCCTTCATTATCACCGCTTTGTGATCGGTGAAATACAGGGAAAGTGTCCGCTCCCGAGAGAAAGAGAAAGTGCGCCAAGAGCGAGCGCCTTTTACGATCGCAGGCATTCAATGACATGCGCATTTGCATTATACAAGCGCCATCTGTCATATTTAAACAGCAACTCTAAGAAATACATGAAACGCCATCTAGTGAGCAATTCATTAAACTAGAGCTCTAAGAAATACATGAAACGCCATCTAGTGAGCAATTCATTAAACTAGAGCTGGTTACATACACACTACTACTACAGAGGAGGGAACGACCCCCACCCTAATGAGCTTCGCCCCTAAAAACAAGCTGACGTCGATATGTAGAGTTGATGTCAATAAGAGAAACAATGTCCACCTAGGCGAGCTGGAGGCGATTATGGCACGCATAAACCATTCGTAGTGACCGCCCGTCGCCGCTTTCTTTCTCTCTCTTCTATGAATCAAGTGCGCACGGCCATTACCACGACGTACACGCGTTCTTTTAGATATGAAAACAAATTCTTCAAGAGGGAATGTGACTGGAGCAAATGCTTCGACAAATGATTGCTGCCTTGACGAAGACAAGTCCGCATGTCGAAACCTTGGCTCCACCGACATTCCCGGTTAAAGCACTTTTACATATCTCCACGTCTCTATATTCCCCTGAACTTATGTCTTATTTGGCTTTCTGCGCTTTCTTTCAGCGATTGATGCAGGGGACAATTCCGTTCACTATATTTCAACTCCCCCTGCTCTCCCTTTGTTGCCAGGTGACCACCTCGACAATTTAGTGCCCTTCTCGCCGCACTCGGCGAGACCTGTTTTAAGTGCGTATCGCTTCAGGGGCCCGGCTAGTCGTCCAACCACCGTCTCATGTCGCATGGTCACGCAGTGGTCAAAACAATTCATACAGGCCTAAAACAAGGCTAACAATGCTCAAAACCAGTGCAAATGAAACTAACAAGGTCTAAAATGATATAAACTACAGCGATAACTAAAAAACTAATCGCAGTTATTTACTTTCAAATCACGAAAAATGTCTCTGGAACGTGCGGCTGACACCCGCGCCGCGCAAGAGAAGACGCCACCGCCTCGACAAGCGCGCGATTTCCAAGGAAGTCGCTGGGTTGCCCGTGCTACGCACTCCCTCAGGTTTCACGGTAGTGAAGCTCCATTAAGCGCATGATTTAACACTCCACCAGGGCCTGCACAAGAACGACATTAGCGCTACACTAACAGCAGAATTTTTACTTATAAATGAACATCACTCTAATCCCAGCTCTCGAGCTTTCAACACGCGTATTTCTCGCCTGCGATAAACCAAACTTCCGCCACATTTATGCCGAGGCCCGCGACGCCTCAGCGACACAGTCTCAAAGCGTTAGCTTCTCGGAGGGAAGAATGCAGGAGGAAGAGGAGATGGAAACAACCTTCATTTAACTAAAACAATCTAAACACTCCCCAACCACTGGTACAACCAGCGCCACCAATACACAACGCAGTTCAGCCACCGGCAGCACTACCTATGTAGCGAAGCCCTGTAACTCAGTAATGGGTTGCGCTCTCCAGCGCCTTCTAGTGGGTCGTCCTCTAACTTCTCCTGAAAGAACGCCGCTCGCGCTGACAGTCCGTGCTTTGACCTGGCTGTCGCCACTGCGTGTTGTCGCTGAGTGCCATCAAATAAACGCCTTAACAAATTGGTGGAGGTGCGGGGTATCGATCCCGGTACCTCAAGCGTGGATCGTGTCTTCTTGTCGGAGGTCGTCCAAGCCATCTCAAAGAGTGCCATGCTGCCCACCGCACTACTGCTTGCCACCCGCAGACGAATGGCCTAACCGAACGCTTTAACCGCACGCTCGGTGACATGCTCTCAGTGTACGTCGCCGTAGGTCACACAGATTGGGATACCATTCTGCCCTTCGTCACCTACGCCTGCAGTACCACCCCTCAGAGCACTACTGGTTTTCGCCCTTCTTATTGTACGGCAGGCACCCGTCGCACACAATCGACACGATCCTTTGATACAAGCCGGATCCATCTGAGTGTGCGTCTATTTCTGCCACAGCCAGGCTTGCTGAAGAGTGTCGCGAGCTTGCCAAGACCTTTACAACGCATGAACAAGAGCGGCAGAAGAGCGTTCGCGGTGGCACTACCACTTCTGAGCAGTGTTGTATGCGATACCGAAAAAAAGTAACTAAATACGTTACTCGTTACGCTAAAGAAAAAGGAACGCATTACCGCCCCGCGTTACCCATAAACAAAGTTAACGCGTTACCGTTACAGTTACCGAAAAAAAAGTAACGGACGTTACTTTTGCCGTTACCCCTTAGTCAGAAATCTTAATCAGTATGTCCTCGCACCAAGAACCTACAATAGCAACTTTATAAAACTCATATTTATATGTCACATTTAAGTTGTCGCCCAAACAAAAATTTTAACCGAAATTCTGATTAAAAGAGAACAATTTGCAGAAATATGGCGTATCTTCGCATTACTATAGTTGCCTAAAGTTGCTTATATAGTTACATGTGATGGCTTCTAACTCTGGGGCACATGGGGATGCTATTTTTCGGAATGGGTCAATAAACACAAAAGGATCGATTTCATCATGACCGCTCTCCGCAATGAAAATATCACAAGAAATTTCCAGTAATTATTACGGCGTGCTTCTACTACCAAAATAAATGCGCAAATTTTGTAGCAATAAAGGAATGCTTAAATGACATAGATCCGGGGAAAGTTATTTGCGCATAAAAACAAGTTTTTTTTTTTTCAATTTGACCTGTGTATTTGCCGCAAATATTGCGACTGCGTATACACGTGAAAGTGTTCAAGGTCAGCCTTGCTTGCTTAGGAGTTCAATAATCAGAAACGTAGGCGTAGTTGCAAATATCAAGTAGCAAAACTAATTTTGAATACAAAGTTTATGAACAGTGCTAGAGTAGTGCAGGAACAGTTTCCTAATGTAAGAACAAAGTGCTGAATATAAGCAACAGCTGCGTTTCGAAGCTTTAATCGGACAGCTTCACTCGCTGATTAGCGAATACGTCCGCACCTACGCTAAACAGGAGCGCGACAGACGCACTACATGGTACTCCTGTATTCACTTTAAGGCTCGTGAATGCGCGGAAAGTTTTCGCCCGCTCATGGCGATGACATACGGCATCAAAGGTGCCGAGAAAGTCGTTCATCTTCAGTTGGCGATTACGTTGAGAAGGCATTTCCGAAGAAGTCATCCTCCTTAGCGCTGGAGCTCACACCGAGTCTTGATGTCCACAAGACGAGCAGGTCTCGACAGCTCGCTTTTAACGGTTACGAGGACCGCATCACACTTCGCTTCATCGACAATCAACGACAACTTGAACCTCGATAGCAAGGTAGCCGAAACTATAGCAGATCCATTTAATAAACTTCAGCAATTTGCTCCCCATTGCAATTCCCCCCCCCCCCCCACCCCGCGCGCCAAGAAGGAACCTATGCGGGGTCGCTTTGTGAACGCTTGGCGGGCCAACAGCAGTCTGCCGCAGCGACAAAATAACGTCGGGGCGAGCTCTGAGACAGGCGCTCCTACAAGCCGAATGAATTTTGTCTAAGACTGCGAGGATAATTCAAATCGAAAGTAACGAGTAACGTGATACCTCACGTTACTGAGAAATGGTAACGAAAGTATGTTACCCGTTACAGTTCCAAAATAGTAACGAGTACGTTACTAAGTTACTGAAAGAAGTAACGCGTTACCGGTAACGCCGTTACTTGTAACGCGTTACCGCCGACACTGCTTCTGAGCCCACGTTCCTCCCTGGAGTGCTCGTATGGCTCTCGGTCCCTACCACTGCAACTGGCCTCTCTTCAAAACTACTGACGAAATACGAAGGCCCCTACCGGGTCGTCGAGCGCACATCGCCGGTCAACTACCTGATCGAACTCATTGAACCATCTTCGGATATGCGCCGTCGAGGGCGTGACATTGCCAACGTGGAGCGACTCAAGGCCCGCTCATAGTGACAAGCTGTTAGGTCAGCGGGTGGTTCCCTTTTCTTACCCGGGATAATTGTAGCGAATCCTTGGAACTTAATAACGGGTTGCGCTCTCCAGCGCCTTCTAGTGGGTCGCCCTCTTTGGCTCCTCCTGAAAGACCGCCGCTCGCGCTGAGAGTCGTGCTTTGTCCTGACTGTCGCCATTGCGTATTGTCGCTTAGTGCCGCCAAATAAACGCTTTAACTCCTGATACATCAGCGGTATCGCCGAATGTTTTTATGGTGCACTATCAGCGCCATCGACCCACGAAAGAGGCTATACATACGTACACAATTCTCTCCAAGAAAGAGGTTGCAGCTAAAAAATAATGGAACGCCATTGTCACAATATCTGAACCTGCTTTTACCATGCGCCCTACATATCTGGTACGTTCTAGACGCACCAGGACACCAAGCTACACTGCAGCTGCTTGCGCAAGTTTTGCTGATACAGAAAGCGGATAAAGAGTTATCATAGCCCGACGTCATGGAGGTTGTACAGCCTTATGTTTTACTTCATCTAAAAGTAGTAGAAATAATAATAATAATAATAATAATAATAATAATAATAATAATAATAATAATAATAATAATAATAATAATAATAATAATAATAATAATAAAAGAACACCTTGTACAGCGCGCACCGACCTGCGTGTGAGGTGGTTCTTGGGAACAAGAAAAGCATGGCCTATTTTCCACAACCCTGGCGGG
>NC_051176.1:140614982-140622306 GCF_013339695.2 Rhipicephalus sanguineus
GATGAGTGCGCTCAAAATCTCAGTTACTGCATTGAAGCATAAATTGAAGCCACTTTCGCAAAAAATTTCTTCCGTGATGACGCAGTCCGTACCTAAGCCTAAGAAATGATACAAGCAGTTCGTCGGACATCCTAGAAGGATTGTTTGTTGGACGAGTTGGTACGACATTCTAAAGAGAACACTAAAAAAAAAAAAAGAACACAAGAGGCAAAGGCGGCAGCAGAAGCGCGCTCACTAACCACTGTTGGTGAGCGCTTGTGTGGCCGCCTTTCCCTCTTGTGCCGTGGATTTTCAGTGCTCACTTGAAATATCCGATATCCAATTTCTACTGTCGATGAGTGCAGAGCGCCCTAGATGCGGAGCAGTTTCGATTCCTGCTCACTTGCAATTGTGGTTTAAAGCCGCGTTCAGCAATGGGTGATCTGCAAAATGTGGCCCCATGCAGCAGTTCTCGCTGAGTCCCAACCAGGCATCCGAAAGCATTTTTTGTGTGCGTGTGCGCGAGGCCTGCTTGACTGGCAGGTTATAAATAGAGACCGGATTTTAGGCAAATGCCTATTTTGTTCACTGCGCTCCTATCGCGCCATTTTCATATATGAAGCATGAATTAGATGTTAAGAAGGGCTTTTATAGTGTTTTTATAGTGCCTATAAATGCCTATTTTTGGCGTTTGTGCATAAATGCTTACAAATGCCTATAAATGCCTATTTTCAAAATTGGCCCTTACATGAACGCTTTTTAGTCTCAAGTTTCGCTCCCGGGTGCTGTTTCAGACCGCTTTTCATGTTACCGCGTAAGATTGACTATGAGGTTCAACCTAGTCCTCTAGTTCAACCAACCAAAAACCGCTACAGCAGTGAAGCGGGACACGCCGGCGAGCATTCGCCGACGCGCTGACATGGCTCGAGCGGTTGGCGAATGCGAAAACCGCGGAGAGACGTCAGCGGAAAGGAGAGCGAAGATCGAAAAAACAAAAGAAAAATATGATGTGTACGCAGCTTTTGTTTTGTTTGTAATATACTTTTTAAGGTGTTCACTGCAGTAGCGTAGCCAGAAATCGTTTTCAAGGGAGGGGGGGTGGGGGACAACCATATTTTTTCGTGCATGCGTTTGTATGTGTGCGTGTATATACACACACGCAAAACTGAAAAATTTAGGGAAGAAGGGGGAGGCTGAACCCCCCCCCCCCCCTCGCCTGATTACGCCAGTGGTTCGCTGCCAGGGAAGAAATTGGCTCTACGCAATTCGACCCGGCCAATAGGAGGAATCCCTTTCTCCTGGTCTTTTAGCAATCTGACTGTCTGCTCCTGCTCTGCACATTTCAGTCATGCCAGAAAAACGCTCAGGAGTGTGTGCTGATTCGACAGTGGACACTTCACTCACTCTGCAGAACAGGGGAGGGCGAACCGTACGGGACAACGCAGGCTATGTTCGAATGTTGGCGCCTTTGTGCCATCTTGAGCAATAACATTTTTGTTTTCCTGTCGTAGATAGAGGTCGCACACGTCTTCGTTTGAAATTATTTGCATTTATGTGAAAATTTATTGTGCCTATGTTTACGATTTTGGAAGCCTAAAACATGGGTTTGCCTGCCTATTTTTGGCGCCTAAAAAGAGCTTTTTTAGTGCCTAAAAATCCGGTCTCTAGTTATAAAAGTGTAGTTTTTTATATTTGGTGTTATGATCGACCATTGACCCTTACGCCTGCTCAGGCAACTGCGTCATCCTTTTCATTAAAGTTTATTATCTGCGTAATCAAGTAAAATTCAATTTTCGGAGCTGGAAGCACGCTTTGATTGCCACCTTTTGGCACCATACACTCGAACACCAGCGGCTACTATACGTCACCGGATATTGATAATTTTGCTCAAATCGAAGGGACAAGAAGGTAGCCAAAAAGGAGCCAAGTGACCAAAACGATTTTTCTGCCGCCACCGGCCTAAAAAAGTAGCCAAATTGGCGCAAAGTAGCCAAACCTGGCACCTCTGATCTACGGCACTTGCCCCACTCCCCTGAAACGGCGCTTGTTTCCCCACTCTCTTCTCTGTTTGCCTTGGCGAATCAGCCGAGGAAGCCTGTTTGACACACTACGTCAACACTGTCACCAGGACTGTTTATTATTTTCTTCCTTTCCTTCCTTCAACTAAGATTGACCACGACGATTTTTGATGTTCGCATAGCACGGCATAGCGCCACAATTGCTCATAAGCCCTGACGAAGACCGGTCTACAGGCCGAAACCATTCGCAAGTAAAATTAAGATATCCGCTAAGATGTGTCTCATCTCTTCCAAAGATATATATATATATATATATATATATATATATATATATATATATATATATATATATATATATATATATACGTGTGTGTGTGAAATATAATTACTCTTATTAAAAGTATAAGAGGTATAGGGGAATGAAAGATAAGGTAGATGGCAGCATGGAAGTGGGATGCGGGAGCCGAACCCACATCGTCGACATTACGCCTGCCGTGCTTAACCACAACGTATGGGTTTGAGTTAATTAGTACTCCATAAGACCCGAACGTCAAGCGCGAAAACGTTGAGACGAAGGACGAGATAAGAACAGGCGCATAATTGGAGCCTGTTCTTGTCTGTCTCGTCGTTCGTCTGAAACTTTTCGTTAATGTTGGTGCATAACCAACTAAGCTAAGGAGCTTAATGTATTTTCCTGGCGTATTTCCGTATTTAGACTTTACTATTTTGACCACATTAATGATTTTAAAGAATATTATTTGTAGATATCAGCCAGGAATAACGACTGACGTCCCGTACGCTCTATCTCACTCTTCACTGTTTCTTGGAATGGTTGCGACTTGGGGGGAAATTTAGTTAGCTTCACGCCGTCTGAGAGGAAAACTCCGCTTAATGCAGAATTAAACGATGCAAACCTCCACCGTAATAATGAAAGACAAAAAGAAAAAGTCAGGAATGAATGAAAGCAAGAGATGGAAGAAACGTTGAGAGAAGGTGCACCGAAGGGAAAAAAAATGTTATACGATAAGTTTAAAAGTTTTAATTCCGGTGACTTACACTAAAAAAATCACGATATGATTATAAGGCACGCCATATACTGGGGGAATCTGGATTAACTTTGACCACCTGATATTTTGCGATAGTTTTAAGGTGTACCTCAATCTAAGTACACGCATATTTTGCACTTCGCCCTCAAGAATATGAGGCCGCCGTGGTCAGGAATCGAACCAACGAAAAAAAATTTGGCCATCTTCGCAGTAGCGGTGCCAAGCCTGAAGGAAGAGCGGAGCTGGGGCGGCCTTCTTTGTTTGTTTTTAGTTTTCTCTTTCTTTCCTCCTCTCTTTCTCTTCTGTTTCTTTTCCTTTCTGTTTTTTTTATGCCTGTTTGGTCTCCGTTTTGTTTTTCTGTTTCTATCTTTCTCTTTCTCTATCTATTTATTTATCTTTCTTTCATTCTTTCTTTCTCTTTCTCTCTCTATTTCTGTCTTTGTCATTCTCTATACGCTATGCTTTACTCTCCCCCTCCTCCTCACCCTCACTTACACTTAACACCCCCTTGTTATACTATACTATACGAGGCTATGCTGTGCTCTGCTAGCGTGCCTGGATAGCGCAGTGGTTACGATGTTCGCCTTCCGATTGTGGGTACGCGTGTTCGAATCCCACCTCGCCAAGAATTTCTCTGTTTCTCTCTCTATCTTTCTTTCTCCCTTTCTTTATCACCCTCTGCGCTCGTTCCCTCTCCAATCAGGGTTACTGCCTCCCACGCCGGACAAATAGGCGCACGTGTTCTGGGAGCGAAGATGAAAAAGAGGCGATGAGAGCGCGTGCCGGTTCAGGATGATGGCCATTTCTGTTCACTCGTCACGGTCCAATGCTCGGCATAAACACTGTTAAGAAAAAGCTTCGGAATGTGCACATGGCCCCAAGTGCTATTTGAACAATAAACCGATTTTTCCACTGACAGAAACACTTGAAACAAAGTTTACCTATCCGCCGGTGCCGCTATAAGCAGCTGCGCGCGCCGTCCAAACTGAATTATTGATGGTTATGTGGCCACCGCCGTCGTTTGTATACAGCTGGAGGAGTTCGCACATCATTGCATGACTATTGCACGGAGTCGACAGCGTCGGGTTGAGCATGAAAAGCAATGACTGCCACAAGAAATAAGCCCGAACCAGGATGAGGATAGCAAACAGTCAAATATACATGGCGATGCGTTATGTTCTCCAACAGTTTCCAACGCATTAAATATTTCCTCACGTAAAAGTGTCAACTCGAGTGTTGAACTCCATACGTCTTGCCGTATATCTAATCTCATTTGCATACTGCGCAAATAATGGCTCAGTGAATTGCAACACAAAGCCGGGGCTAAGCTGCTACAAATATGAAGACGCAGAGACCTATAATAATTTATCCAATCAAGCAAAAATAAAATAGTAAACACGTCTGACATGGCGATGGGCAATGCGTATGCACGATCGATACACAACTGTCAAAAAGACAGAAGGTAGCGAAGGCGAGCGCGAACTTCGGAACTTCGCGGACGACAGGGGACAAGTAATTTTGAGGATAAAATAAGCTCTTTCGTTAGCAAATATTTCTGTATGCATCGCGGCTTCGCACCGTCTTAAGGGCAACAATTTTTCTAAAAAATCAAGAACGACGCAGTATTAGCAATACACGGCGGAAGGGAACGCGTAGCCTGGTAAATTAAATTTCACTCAAGAAATAGCGAGATCGACAGAGCATAAGAAAAGGCCAGCTACAAATTTTTTAGAAATAAGTTTTGTCATTACTACCGAAGCCTTTTTTCCAGATAAAGAATAAAGAACAGACTGCAATCTGACAGGTTACCGGCAGGAACCAATGCAGAAATCTGCACACAAAAAAAGAAAACAAAAAGGAAGCATTTTTTTACCGCGAAAAGACGTGCATCGGTTGACAGCTACAACCTTTCGAAGCTGACGCTTTGTACGCAAAATATACATATTCTCTAGCCTGACAACTTTCATCTTTTTAGTCGCAAAATTTTGCAGGTCAAAACGTCACAGGGTGTCGCTAGCAACTCTGCTAGTGCCATCATCGACTACGCTAACCATGGCAACCACGGTAACCCGTAAACCGCAAGAGATTATTTACGGACACTGCCAGCGGTGCCGGAGATGGGTCACGAAGAATCGCACAACACTACTTGCCGAGTCTAACATCCCCTGAATCATTTCAGCAGACGCAATAACGGTAGCATAGCTTAGCAGTGTAAATGCGTGTACCGCGCATTAAGCTCACACACACACACACACACACACACACACACACAACACACACACCACACAACACACACACACACACACACACACACACACACACACACACACACACACACACACACACACACACACACACACACAAATAAAAAATAAACGAAATGCGCGAAGAAAAGAATACAGAGGGTTGTGACTAAGCGTCTCTAACTAAGCCTTTATAGTACAGCGCGGGGAGCATCAATGTCGATGTTCAGTTAGTGAACAAAACTTCGCAGTTCTCTCTACTTGTAAGGTTGCTAAGCACTACTTGGGACCTGTTGGCAGGTGCAACGTTACGCGTAAAAAATACGAATAGAAGTCAGGAACAAATACACGCTTTTTTTTTCTATGCCGTTATAATAGTCAACCCAAGGCGTCCACGGAATAATTCAAATAACGATGCTAGTTTAACATACCCGTGCCGAATTTCTCAGAATAGAGCTGGCGAACATTTGCTCGACGAATATAACATAAAAAATTCGGTATTGATACGAAACATAAGTGGTTGGTGTTCCATATCAACACGTCAGCTCACACACAAAAAAATTCTCAGTCTTTACGCCAGCCAGCGATGCTGTGACCTCACATCTCAAGCAGCAGGCAATTTATCTGGAACCCAAGAATGTGTGTGCGTTGAGTTACTACTCTAATATTAGTAACCATCCAGAGCTAGAATAACCAAAAGAATAACCTAATCAGCCAACTAAATACCGTATTTACGAGGATAATGCCGGAACTAGCTAATGTTGGCTAACCTTCGTTACAGTAGAGCAATGTTTGGTAACCGCTCCTATAAAAATTTATTAACTCATTCGTACTACTACGCAACTGCATCCCTTCACTAAATGCTTCGCGACAGTTCCTCCTACGGGGAAATCAATTTTTTGTATCTCTGTTTGCGTCGCAAGCGTGGACAGCATCGCCAGAACATTTAGATGCATTTTAGTCGACACATCTGCACGCACGTTTGTGATGCTACTACATTTATAACAGAAAAGGAGTCACTTTTTAACGCTATCGCGTTAAAGAGCTCGTATCGCAGAAATTCCGCCGTCGGCGTCGGCGCCGTTGGTTGTGAGCGAAAAATCATCTTGTCCGTGGCCGAAAAATCGAAAAGGCTGCAATAAAAATAAATAATAAATATGTTGGGTTGGTCCGAGTGAGAATCGAACCCAGGCCGTCGCGTGGCAAGCAGGTGTTCTATCACACAGCCACGCCTCTGCTTGGAGCTGTACTGAAAGTAACTTTCATGCTTGGCCAAAATACGCGTCCTGTATACAAGTGTCACAGTACGAGATGTAATATCGCAGTAATATTGCGTGGTCTCAAGCGACATTGCCATCGGGCGTCACACCTTGTCAATATCATAACGACTTGTTGGTTTAAAGACAGCCACCCATTACAAAAGGCACAGACATACTGCGCGTATTCCCTTAAGATATTATAGTGGGTGCATCGCAACTTCGAAAATGTTTCTCTTCGCCGGATAATTTCTCCTGGTTTAAAAGCATGCTACCCCTTACATAAGGCACACCTTAGTGCGCGCATTCTATTAAAAACTCGTAGTGTTCGAAGGCGCACTCGGGGCAGGATATCGCTATCGCGTTCAACTCTTAAAGGCGAAGCTTAAGCGTCCCCTAATTTTTTTTTCCGAGGCCCTGAAATCGTAATGTTTATACTTCAGCGCGCCTCAAAAATCGGGCGAGGAACAACGGCATGGCCCCCGCGGTGCCTGCGACGACGGAATAGAGGCATTATGTGGACGGACACTGGCAGCGAATGTCATGTGGGCCCTTTCTGTGGGATTGGCCATAGCAAGACGCCGCAGAGGTATGATCTGGTCCAATCGCTTAGGAAGGCATCACCGTAAGCGCCGTTTAACATGAAAAAAAAGCACATCATATCGTACATGATTTCTGGTGCCTTATACGCGTTGCCATGTCTACGTTTCTTTCTGAAACACCTGAAACCGCATGTTAATCGATCGATAAGTATGCAGTTTAAAAAGCGCACACGAACGCGT
>NC_051176.1:140622406-140649706 GCF_013339695.2 Rhipicephalus sanguineus
TCGATCGATAAGTATGCAGTTTAAAAAGCGCACACGAACGCGTTAGGCAGCCGCTTTGAAGGAGCACGAGTAATCTCTGCTTCTCACGCCACACACTTTCGTTCTTGCGGGATAGAAAAACGCCGTTAAATATCGAATATACTATTGTTGCGACAGACCAGTAAAAAGATTGAAACAATTAAGCCCGAAAGTCTAGGACTAACGTTCGCAAAGATGAAGAAGGATTTCTCATTTTTGCGTTCGCTCGTCGTCACAGTCTAAAGGGGTGGGCAGCAACATTGTTTATAGTAGAAAGAACGTGAGGAAAGAAAGTAAAAAGTCAGAACGACAACGCAAAATACATTAACACAACACAAGAAATATAGAAGGACAATAATAAATAGAGTTCACATACAACACTTAATAATAATAATAATAATAATATAATAATAATAATAATAATAATAATAATAATAATAATAATAATAATAATAAAATAATAATAATAATAATAATAATACTGTAGCGGCATTCTGCAACAGTAAGAACAAGCAGGCGGCCATTCTCTTCTTGTTGAGCAGGCAGATAGATATACCAGAAATTACTTACGCTTTCGTGATTCCTCACTTACTTTCTTAGTGAAGCATTTGGCCGCTGCAATCAATAACAATTTTGAAGGAACCCAAGCAAGAAGGAAGTTCAGCGGGAGATGGAGGTTCGAAGTGTTGAGAAATCGTTGAACAGGAAGTGCCGCTGGAGCCAACGTTGCGACGAGAGCATTTGTCTTCGTCAGGGCTTTCCTCACGAAGGCAAATCATTCTGTCGAAATGTTGGCTCTAGCGACATTCCCAACCCAACGATTCCTCGTCAATGTTGAAGGAAGTAATCGTTAGTGTAAGCGATTAAGCTTTTTTCTTTAACGTGTGAACGTCTAACATCAACGTATATACAGTTTGCTTTCTTGTTATAGCTTGCAGAAATCTACAATTCAAATGCATACTGGAAAAGTCGAAGGCGTCAGGCATATATGCGCGCCATCGCAGCGTGCACGGCTCGGCATCGAAGATATATAACCGGTATAATGCGGCGATTCCTGTAGCGCGATTTTATTTATCTCTCATCGCTATCACGACCTACAGTCTTTGCGCTAACGTAGGCGGAACGCCGCTCAAACCACCGAAGAAGAGCAAGCAGGAAAACATGCCGGCATAGTGAGCGTGGACTACAATAGGCCAAAGCAGGCGAGCAAGAGGCGCGCATCGAAAGCATGAAGAAGTATTGTTATATCCATAGGAATAGCCATTGCTCCACACTCGTGGGATTCCGAGCCGGAAATTCTGAACGTGTGGGCAATCCAGGCCCAAAGTGACGAACGTTTTCGTTCGTAAGTGGCCTGTGCCATTACCCAGTCGCCTCCCCTAATAATAGGATCAGCACAAGGATTGGTCGGAAATTTCATTCACGAAAAATTCTAGCGTAAGACGTTATTGTGAATACGGCCCCGCGTACGTGCATCACCAATGGCTCCATAGCAAGTGAAGTCAAGGAAATCGTCCCACGTTCCGCTTCTGTGCAGCTCAACCGCAGAGCCCAAAATTGCTGTGAATCAAGCTGAAGAACAGCGAGGCGCCAGTGTCTACATGGTTTCTAAGTGGGCATGAGCTGTTCGTTTTTTTTTATTGATGGCTGCTTACAGTAGTCACTTTTATAAGCAAAATAAATTCCGCTATCTATCCGGCGACCACCCGTAAGCACGTACCTGTGACATTAGGAGAGCCACGGTAGCCAAGTTGAATTTGATAGGAAACGTTTGATTTGATAGGAAAAGCCCGGGAGGAAAACAATACCTTCAAGGAAACAACGTTGGCCGAAATAAGAAGCTTTACAGATGTATTGCGAAATAAACTGAACTGGAATGAATAACGTGCTTACACTGTCGGAGATCATCGAAGTACAGCCAACGAATATACGATATTGTAGGCTGTAAATTCTTCAATCGCTTATAAGAAGCGTACAGTTTGCACAGATATAGGAATGAAACGCTTGCTTCGTGATGTAGCTATGTCTTGTTTCACTTTCCTTGAACATTACAAGAAAATAACTTGGACAAACAGTTCGCGTAATGCTTGAATATATTGCACCAGTCAAACATTTGCAATTTCCAACGCAAATAAACTAGCGCGTTCGTGTACACGCAAACATGTACAATTCCTTTTTGTTTCGTTGGTCATGTTGCTGCAAGGAAAGAGCAAGACCCCATGCGTTTTGATAGCGATTTTCACAACCTGTTCGGTGTGTGTGTGTGTGTGTGTGTGTGTGTGTGTGTGTGTGTGTGTGTGTGTGTGTGTGTGTGTGTGTGTGTGTGGTGTGTGTGTTGTGTGTGTGTGTGTTGTGTGGTGTGTGTGTGTGTGTGTGTGTGTGTGTGTGTGTGTGTGTGTGTGTGTGTGTGTGTGTGTGTGTGTGTGTGTGTGTGTGGTGTGGTGGTGTGTGTGTGTGTGTGTGTGTGTGTGTGTGTGTGTGTGTCAGGCTGAGATTCCTGTGGCTGAGAAGGCTAGAGGACAGGGTCTCCACGACGGCCAGAAATTAAAATTATGGCACGACAACGAACAAAACAAAGGTCGTCACGCAGAGCACACCACAGTCCTTCAAAGTGAGACAAAAATTTAACCAACCCGGGTAAACTTTCCTATTGCTAGTTCATACGGCGTTTATTAGATGCCCGAACTTGCATGGGAAAAAGCGTCGTGCAGCAACGAAACTTCAAAATCTGCAGCGAATAGAAGCACGCGACAAGACTCACTGGAAAAACTAAAGACAAGTAATACTTTATTAAAAGCCGCATAAAAGCTTTGCTAAGAAAAAAGAAATGCTTCGCATTTAAAAAAGAACGAGAGCAAATTCACTGCTGAGAGCGACAGATACAAGTACACGTAGTTGCGCCTGAAGAGCCGACTTCACTTCACGGACTTTAGCATCCTGTTTCTTGATAGATAAAGCAGGCCTCTAGATAGAAGGAGAACGCGCACGACATTATACCGCGGTCCTCTGAGACGGTGCAAATTTTCGCCTAGCTGTAAAAGCACATACGAAAAAAAGACAGAAAGAAATAAAAGAAACACGCAACGAAAGAACAGAGATTGCAAGATTCACAAACACAACGCTCGTGAGTGGTCAGCGTGGTGCAGACGCGAGTAAGATTGGCGGCCACGATGCAGGACGACATTCCGAACAACCGCACAAAATTTCGCTATATGGAACTTTCGATGGGAAAGGCGAGCCTGCAAAACTAAGCAGATTTACGAGCTCTCTGCGCAGCGCCCGATAATGTCGTGGACGCTCAGACGTGCAGAGGTCCGCGAAAGCATTATGGGTCTTCCGTTTTTTTAGGGCGTCCTACACGCTGCCGCTAACCGCAGACACTGGGGCACCAACTTGACCATGCACACAGTGCACCCGCCTAAGTCGAGCAAAATCACACTTACAGACAGCACGCGCTTCCCACAAGTTTCTCAAAAACTAATAACAAATTATTTGTCTCGGAACCTTCTCGCGAAGCACGGTATTTCCATCTCGCACTGTTCTCTCGCCGTGCCAAGTGAGCACCGTTGCTTGGTCGCGATGCCGGCCGGCGTCGTCTGAAGAAGTACAACAGGCGGAAAGACAGGGAGGTTAGCGAGTTCTTAGACCGGCTGGCTATCCTGCGTTGGGAAAAAAGGGCAAGGGAAATAAAAGAGAACGGCTCTACCGGGAAAAAAGGGCAAGGGAAATAAAAGAGAATAGAAAACAGACACTGCAGAAAAAGGGGGAAAAAGGGGGCGAAAAAAAATACGATACTGCTTAAAGTCTGTCTCTAAGACCGCTTCTTCGTAGAAAGCACATTCCTATGCGGTTTCTGATGCTGATGTTTCCGCGATTCTCGGGAAAATGTATACGGCACTTTCAATCGCAGACGTATCAGATTGATTTGCAACTAAACAAAGAAGCAAACGTCGAAGAGCGACGTCTTGTGCATTCACTGCAAAGGCACTTGAAAACGGCTGTCGAAGAAGAAGACAAACAGGAACGCAATTACATCCCTGACCAAGTGAATTGGGCTACGGTACTGGTTCTTTTTTTCTATCGCGACGAGGTTAACGCGAAAATGCGGTAAAGCGAAAGCCATACGTCGACACACGGAAGAGAGATAGTAAAGTGAACAAGGGAATTGGCGCGGCAACAAACAGCAGCTGTTGCTGTCGCCGCCCTTTTCAGTCTTTAGCAAGGAAAAAAAGAAAGATGACATGCCTCAAGACCTGAGGACGCTGTACTGCGCAGAGTCACGTTGCATCACTGCACATTATGAACAAAAAAAGCGATCCGCGATACTGCACGAATTTCCCCAGAAAGAAAGAAGAGCTCCCCCAACTCTGACCCTTTATACGTATATCTTCAGCGATAGCTATGGAGCTGATCTATCGTGGAAGTGCTTGCGCTTACTAAGCTCCCTATGCTTCGGACTGGCCGTGCAAACTACGGCTCTACCGGGCCCTGTAGTGGACTGGCGGTCAAGCTCGAAAAAGAGGGACCGGAAAGGCGCAGTTATTGGGCACATAGATAAACTCGGTGCGAGCGGCCAACCGCCACTGACCTAACCCGTCGAGCTCGGTCAATAAAACGTAGTCCGAAGCGCCGCCACTCTCCACATTCATCAAGCGAGAAGAGCCTGGCAAAAGGCCACTCTAGCTGTCCTCGCGGCAAACTTCAGACGAAGGGTGGGCGTCGAAGAACCCGATACATACTTGGGAACTGAGCAGAAAGTGCTAGCAGCGGAAGCCCGTCATTTGCAGGAACACTGCACATCCCTGTTCATCAACTGAGACAGCAAAGGAAGTTTAGTCACTGAAGAGCCTGCAATCCAAAAATTGTAACTCACAACAAACAAATAATACACGCAGCACGATAATACGGAGGAGCTAAATAATTCCTCCAAAGGATGCACAACTTTTAGGCTCCTTTATTCTCTGCACTTTCTTTATTCGAATTAAGTGGAGCCGCATTGAAATGATGGGCAGGAGGGAAAAGCGTGGAGCAACTTATCGTGTCTCAAATTAGAAGTTAGTCTATAACAGCGCGCGCTTCGCACATAAATAGCAGGCTCCCGCTACGTACAAAATGGACTCTCGGAGCAACCTGTGGTATCCGGGTAAAACGACGCGAAAGATGTCAACGACGGCTACATTAGAGTGTCACCTCGAGCCACGCAAACGTACACACGTGCGAAACGTCTTTGTCGATCACTTCCTGCTCAGGACGCACGATCTGTTCTCAATGACGCAGTTCCCAAAAAAAGTGCGCGCCAACAGCTGGAGCAAGATCCTGGAATCCATTTCGCACAGCTTTTCGTGATGCATCTGTCCAGGTTACACACCCTGTGTCTGTAGACACACATAGGTGGATAGGGCGCTCGCATGTCAACCACACGCAGCACACAAGCACGTCCGCGACAAGCTTAAATTTCTTTTTGTTTTCTAGTTGAAGCATAGCTTAAGCAAATAACTGTCCCTATATCCCAGCAATTTTCATTGGAATCATATATGCTTCTTCGGCTCTCCTTCAAACCACACAGAATCGGAATATGATTAGCTGCAGCGCACTTTCAAATTAAAACGGACCTTTAGAAAAGAAAAACAAGGGGGGGTGGGGGCAGGAAATGATATAATAATGTGGTTATGGCATTGAGGAATATGTCCCGTGGTATTCCAAACGCCATCGGTATGTGTCTGAAAGCCAAGTCGGCCTGTTGCCAAATTGCTCCCCCTTTCGCTACTTCCCCATTGCTTTCATATTTTCGACAAATGTGACGAAAGAGCGTGCGTCTCAGACGGCAAAAAGCAACGAAGTGCGCACTATAACAGACCTGCTCCTGTGAGATAATCTGAAAGTTAGTTCAAACGAAAGCTACGTATGTCCACCTATATTCCGTACGAAGTGAACAAACAAATCCATATCGGCAGTTAACGTTCTTTAAATACAGAACACTATCAGCTGTATTTTTGATAACCTTGAAATTCAGGAATGAAAGCGGAAGCCACCTTTCCGTCTATATATATGGGAGTCGAATGCAGAACATTCGAATGCATGAGACGTGCAATGCTACATCTATGCTTCACAGGGATGGCTGTCCCTCCGTGCATCGTCATGTGCATTTGTGGGCGCGTGTTGACGGCTATATGACTGGGAATCTCAGCCTGCGCTACCTACAGGGCGACGGATGTGAAAGATCTTTCAATCAAAGGCGTAAGACGGTAACTAATCATAGGAGTAAGCAACAGCACGCTCAGTAAACTCTCATACGTGCAACATCAGCGGATGAGGTTTGCTTAAGTATATATACGCTTGCCGCGTCATAAGCGAAGAGAATCCGGGGAACCGAGGGTCTTCCTATTCAGTAACAATCATATGGCGTGAATGCAGCGAAGATAATCTAACGGGAGATTACTTCCGTGTACACATAAGTGCAAAAGTATAGTACTATGAGTTGAATTAAACATAAGCTTCATAAATTTGCCTAACTGGCTATTGTCTATTGGCTTAATATGATTGTTACTATATCCTCACTTATTCTCCCCTCGCTTGCTCCATGCATCTTGTGCACCAGGGCGACAGAGATATGCGCTTTCCACTGCGCTATAGCGCCGCTGTCACCGAGAGCAGATAGTCCTATAATGCTTTCTGAAGAAAGAAATGGCCCATTTAGGACCAGAACGCCGCTGTTCTCGTCATCTTAAGGAAGCCCTTCCTTTGTGAAGAGCGCGACTCCTTCATGCACGAACAAATGATCAACACTGCAAGAACGCTCAACGATGCAAACAAAGCTTCCTTCTTGTTAACCGCAATGCAGCCTCGCATCGAGTGAATAAGTTCTACCCGGAAACAACGCACTCGCAGCTGCATAAACGTCGCGGGTAATGACTCGGAAAGAGCTTCGACTTGACGAAATTAACGTTAAAACACACGACTGCGACCAGCAGAATGCGGCAGCAACTGGTCGAGGCGTGGGTGCATCTCCGAGGCGAGAATGTTTCGACCCTGGATTCACTGCAGCTGCTGCGACTTTTGCGAGCACACTGAGAAGCGCACGGGAAGCTTCAGGGAACATGACGAGGTCGGAAAAAAAAAAATCGCCTCCATGCTCTTACCTGCCCACGGCTTTTTCGTACATTTCGCGGTTGCCAAATAATCGCGAGAAAGGCTTATCATGAGGAAGCATGAATAAAGTATCAGCGTAGGCCTAGTTTTTTTTTCTTTTTTTTTTCCTGATATGCTTCTCATGTGCATTCGGCCCGAACAAAAAGGTTTCAGCAGCCCATTTACAGTGTGCATGTCTTCATAGTGTCGCGCTCGAACTTAAGGATGTTTCGCAAGGTTAATAAGCAGATTCGTCTCAGTCTGTAAGCCGTATGACATGTGATAGTAAAAACAGAGGGCGTTGGACCATGTACAGTACAGGGGCCAGGTGGACACAATAAGAAAGACAACAGGGAAGACACAGACAAAGATGTCACTTTTTTTTTGTCACGGCTTATCTTTTGTAACGTGTCCTTATTCCGCTGTTCAAACTCGTCTTATGAATGAGCCAGCAGCTCAGTTGGATAACATTATGATAATAAGGAACTGCGCAATCAAGACGCGTGTACGCTGACCTAGATGGTGCGAAATGTGCTCACCCAATTTTTTTTTTATCATTGCCGCATGTTGGGCGTGCTGGTACTCTGAACATTGAAGTTAGCACGATGTGTCGTCACCGTCTCTCTTGTGCCTTCATCCGCTGGCGCTAATTTAATTGTTGGAGTTTAACGTCCCAAGTATCCGCTGGCGTTAAATGTGTTTTCCAAACTTTTTTTATATTATCCCTCTCTCTTTCTTATTATTATTTGATGCACATTATATATGTGCTTGTGGAAGACATTGCCGCTTATTCAACTTTCATATGCCGGTAAACTGCGACCGAGACAGAGCAGCTCAGGAGATGACAAGCTCCTGGGAGTGATCCTGGAGATGACAAATTAATGCTCGCTGACATACAAAAGCGCTGAAACAGTGCTGCCGCCATTCCTTGAACTATACCGCTAGAAAGGTATAATGTCCCTAGGGTGAGAAACCTTTTTTTTTTTTTTGCAAATATCATATGACATCACATACGTCACGTCACATTCCCCCCAACACTCCTGAAGAAAAACTACAGAGATTGAATGAATGAGACGCCTTTCAAGCGCAATACTTCTGTGTAGAAGGAGCTTTGGCAAACTCGTTACATATCTACAGAAAACAAATACGTTATCGGCATAAAATAAAACGCGTCAATTCAAAACAGACTAATGCGCGTGGTTTCGCTTCCGCCGTCTGCAGATTCATGTGGCATGGCTGTTAATTCCCGCTATCGCGCTAAGTTCTTAGTTCATGCCACCATTGGGTCATGCCACCAGCCTTTGCAGCATAACATATCCCACGCTCATGGCTTAGCAAAGCAATAGAGAGTGCGGTGCTCTTATCTCAGAAGAATGCCTGTCGCGTTTCCTTCGGGGGGGGGGGGGGGGCATATTACTTCCCTCCCTTCATCAAAGCTCGTGACGGAACGAGTCACGCCGAAAAGCTCGACCCTATTTTCAGAACATGGTGTTTACTTCTTGGTGCACACCCTCGAAATCAAGGGCACACAATATGCAACGACTAGAGCCTTGTGTTCGTCCTCTCTATTGCTTCCCTAAGCCATAATTACCATTCTTTGATCGTCTGCTTCGACACAAACACAACGCGTCATCTGAAAGCCCGGAAAACGAAATAGAAGAAAAAAAAGAGAGATAAAGGTAAGGAAAATAAAGGAGGTGGACCACATGCCATGTCCTTGGTGAAGCACAGCTTTCTGAAGCTCCGCTGGTCTTACCGGCTCATCTGTTCTGAGCCGTGTCATTAAGGCAGCGAGCGAGCTAATCGCCTCAGCTTGCAGGAAAGCCCATACTTCAATCTTCCGGCAGCTACGAACAGCGCTGTGTATAGCACGCAGTGGTCTAAGACTTCTCTTTCGTGTCCTCTTTGCCCCACCGTGTCGGCGCTCAGTTTGGTACGACAACAGAGCCTCGGCTTCCGTCCAATTCGGAGCCGCAACGCTCCGAAATACATTTGTAAGCTCTGCGGCTGTTTCGATGACTCAACAAAGGGTCGCTTCGTTACCGAACTCTTACGAAGTTCTGCTGCAGCAAATATCAAATTATTTGTTTCGCCGCTTCCGCTTAGAAACAGACTTTCTAGCGACACCACACAGGGAAATGCCTGAGCAACGGAACCAATGCCATATAACAAAAGTATGGCATCATCTTGTCGCCGACCACCGCTCATGATAAAACTAGGAAATTTGTAATAAATACTGAACTAATTTTGTCACAGTCACTTGCTAACCTGTTCCTCAGATTGTATTAGTTATATAGACGCTCAGGCGGAGCAATTTCCGGCCGAGTCTGCGAATCTAATCCCTCCTGTAGCTGCACCATCATCACAACTAACAATAAGTTCATCGGCGATCTAGTGAACCATTTTAACGGACGTAATTCTGAGAAACGCAAGGCTGTTTTGGTTGTGGAAGCAAAAGAAATACAGCTTTAAAACAAACAGAGAGTCGAGAAGGGAAAAGCATGGAGGTCTTTACCCAGAAGACAGATTTCTGCTTTGCTACTGCGAGAACAGAAAAGGGGAAAGAAAGCGGCAATAATGGCATCCGTTGGTGTAGGAGTTAAGACACGCATAGGCGCAATGAATTCAAGCGTTCTTTCGCTTCATTTTTTTCTTTTTTTTTTCGTCTACATTGTATGACGGCACCTATATATTCAAGTTATCTCTCTTACAGATCAAGACACGTTCGTATATCAAATCTGAGGCGTTAATGTATATTTAGGGCACCGACACTATTATCGCTGCAGGCGCTGTTCTTTGCCAAGATTTTTCACTGTCGGGCACGCAGCCCCGCATGGAATTTCTTCAACCCCCCCCCCCCCCCCCCAAAGAACCACAACGCGCGCTTTATGTGTGTTCGCTAACAAAGTGCTCGTCTAAAACAAACGTTTTTTTTTTTTTCGAAAGCATAAAACGCGCAGCGTCAGTCGAGACACGCACATGTTTAACGCTATACTGATAGGCGATACTTCCTAGGCTTTTCCGCTAATGGCGCCCATATAAGTACGCGAGCGCCTAAAACATCTAGAGCGCTCGGAGCAAGAAAAAAAGCAGCGGAGCGATATCTTCAGCTCATTTTCGCCTGATTCATCGAAGTGGAAGGCACACATCTCTGCGTCACTGAGTTTATTTGAGTAAGAGCAGGGTTCTTAAAGAACGATTCGACGGGAAAATCTCGGTCTGCAGCTAAAACGCGCGAAAGCTTCTCGGTGAGCTTCTTCAACGCTTCGATAAGCCCCCGAGGCTCTTCAAAGCTGAATCACTTCAACGCTTTCTGCGTGGTAACTGTATCGCGCAAATGCTTTAGATTTGTCCATTGGAAAGAAAATGATCATCTCCTTATTATCGTGATACTGCTGATCCCGGGGACACTACTACAAACTCGACGCAAACGTAGCGAGCGATCGAAAATGGTTTGCGCGAAATGAACACTTCGGGGAAAAAAAAAACACATGGCAAAAATGGGCTCTTCGAAAAATTTATAGACCTCGGATGTTTTCTCCTTACGATGCCCATTAGCATGCCAAGAACACAGACCTCAAGCTCAGTAACCGACTTCTGCAAACCTTAGTGACAAACTGTGGTGTCGATATGCACTTTCGGATGCAGCACCACTGTTTGTTTTCTCTCTCTCTCTCTTCCTTTTTTCTATGCATCGTTCCTTTTCCCTCCGTGCAGGGTAGCAAACCGGACACATGTCTGGTTAACCACCCTTTTCCGCTTTCCTTCTTCTCGTATCTCTCTCTCCTACCTGACACAATTGTTACCAAAATATATGTGCTTAGATACGCAAGAAGGGAAAAAGCAAGCTGCGAGAAGAAATCGTAGAAGGGAAGGGGAAAGTGGCGGCGAGGAGTCATGGCGACAGGGAAACGCAGACAGCAAGTGAAACTCAACGTCAGGGACTTTATGACCTGTACCAAAATTTCCCTCACGCGTATTTACGGCAGCTGCGGCAGCAAGCATTCAGATACCAGCGAAAAAAAAATAAAGAAATAACGAAACAGAGCTCGCGCTACCCATGTAATATAACACACGATATGAGCGCTATACTTAAATCCAAAAGCCAACTCACATTCGTGAATAAAGTTTCATTTTACTTTCTCACTTCATTCATATGGAGAGGAGCACCACGGAGCTATCCAGTACATCACCACATCGTCCGTGTAAATGAGATATATATAGGCCTAAACTGACTCAACAATAAAGATATGGTCTCTAAAAAACTTATAAATCACTCATGTATGTTGGCCGTCACGGTAATGTAACCTATGCCTTCCTTGGCCTCATTGTCTATTGGTCTTTGTTAAGGTTGTGTCCAACACAGAAAAACGAGCCCTTAAGTTCCCGTTCTTTCGTAAACAAGTCGTGGTTTTGGGGCAGAAAAGCCCAGCAATTATTACTACTGACGTCGCTTTCGGTCGTAAAAGCATGGCAGTTTTAACGCGATAGCGTTAAAAGAGCTCGTATCGCAGAAATTCCGCCGTCGGCGTCGGCGCCGTTGGTTGTGAGCGAAAAATCATCTTGTCCGTGACCGAAAAATCGAAAAAGCTGCAAATAAAATAAATAATAAATATGTTGGGTCCGAGTGAGAATCGAACCCAGGCCGTCTGCGTGGCAAGCAGGTGTTCTATCACACAGCCACGCCTCTGCTTGGAGCTGTACTGAAAGTAACTTTCATGCTTGCCAAAAATACGCGTCCTGTATACAAGTGTCACAGTACGAGATGTAATATCGCAGTAATATTGCGTGGTACAAGCGTACATTGCCATCGGGCGTCACACCTTGTCAATATCATAACGACTTGTTGGTTTAAAGACAGCCACCCATTACAAAAGGCACACACATTACTGCGCGTATTCCCTTAAGACCATGTAGTGGGTGCATCGCAACTTCGAAAACGTTTCTCGCGCGTAATTGCTCCTGGTTTAAAGGGACACTAAAGGCAAATATTAAGTCGACGTTGATTGCTGAAATAGCGGTCCAGAAACCTCGTAGCGCTGCTTTTGTGCCAAGGAAGTGCTTATTTCGAAATAAAATCACGTTTTTAGTGGTCCGCATCGCGTTAGCGCGCTTCAAATCTCCCGCCTGAAAATACGACTCTCATACGTCACTGCTGCCATGCCCAACGTTGCCCGCTTTTACTGCGCGGCCGCCGACACTAGTAGCAGCCGAGCGGAAGTAGCGGGACCCACAGTAGCAACAACGGCGCTGCGGCAAAGACTTGCTCGGATGGGCACATTGAAAGCAGTCACCAAGTTGCGGTTGGTCTCGTAATCCTCAGTACGAAAGTGCAGCGAGCACACACGCAGACTGTTTAGCACACTGGCGCAATGGCATGACTCTAAGCCACTTCGAGCGTAAGGGTTCATTCCGCGGCACCCAGTGAAAAGACACACCGGTTTCCTTGCTGCAGCACTGGCGTTGTGCACCATTCGGGCATCCGGCAATATCACACGCATGTGGCATTTTGTCGAACTTTCTGTCAGAGCGACTTTCACGAGCGCGCAAAACACGCACGGCAGTACGCGATCCCGAAACTACCACTGAGACGGGCGAGGCACAGTTCGGCGAAAACGGAACCTTTGAACCACGCGCGCCGTTCCCCATGGCAACGCCACGGATGTTTTGTTTTCCATGAATCAAGCGGAAACAAACAAACAGCATTTTATTACGTCTTTTGATGCTCGGAATGTTCTTTTTTTTACTGCTGCTAGTTTGATTACTAGTGATTTATTGTAGGCCGACTTCCCTACGTCATCGGGATCACTTCGAAAATGTCCCACTCGTGGCGCTCATCATGTGATACATTTAGCTTAATTTCTCGGTAAGTAGGGCACTGCTGTTGATAATATTGCCGTTTTAGAAGTTGTCATACATTGGGCTTTCACTCTGACATAAATTGTTATTTGCCTTTAGTGTCCCTTTAAAGCACGCTACCCATTACATAAGGCACACCTTAGTGCGCGCATTCTATTAAACACTCGTAGTGTTCGAAGTGCGCACTCGGGGCAGGATATCGCTATCGCGTTCAACTCTTAAAGGCGAAGCTTAAGCGTCCCCCAATTTTTTTTTCCTTTATTTATTTTTTGTTGCACTTATCAAAGCTGAGACAACCTAGCGGCCTAAAAGTACCAACATTATAGATCAGCAACGGCGACTAAACAGAAAACGCTACGGCCATTTCACTCTCTCGTTCTGAAGGAGCGCCCCATGTGTGACATTTAATAACCAAAATCAGTTCCTGCAGCAGCCAAAGGAAATACGCAAGAGGAGTTTGCTCGCATACGTCGGGAACGTTGCAAATATAACTCGTAATTAGATTTGCAAATGATCAGGAAGGAAGTTGAACTAAATAAATGGCACCATAGAACGTCACGCTACTTCAACAGGCACGGTCGAGAAGGGCGAGAGTAGGTGACGCTAGAGAGAAAGAAAGAAAGAAAATAAAAGAAAAGGAAGAAAGAAAGAAAGAAAGAAAGAAAGATAGAAAGAAACATAGATAGATAGATAGATAGATAGATAGATAGATAGATAGATAGATAGATAGATAGATAGATAGATAGATAGATAGATAGATAGATAGATAGATAGATAGATAGATAGATAGATAGATAGATAGAATAGAAAAGCAAAGAAAGAAAGAAAGAAAGAAAGAAAGAAAGAAAGAAAGAAAGAAAGAAAGAAAGAAAGAAAGAAAGAAAGAAAGAAAGAAAGAAAGAAAGAAAGAAAGAAAGAAAGAAAGAAAGAAACCTATATACTGAAAAGCTTTCCACTGATGGCCTCGGGTGGCACACCGCCGGGAGCTGACTAAACAAGGCTACACTTTGAAAGACCACTGAAACAAGCGATGTCCCTTCTGCTGAAGCAAAACAATACCATTTTCTGTACGTGAAGCAAACTTCAACAACACTGTTGCACACTATACACGAGACGCAAACCCGGAAACGACATAAAGACGACATCCGCTCGCTGAGAAAAAAAAAATAATACTCGAACAGAAGCAAGAAAGAATGAAAACACTAAGCAATAGTTTTTGTCGACGAGGCAGCCTTCGCTGCGCGGTTCCGCAAGACATCGTGTCTTTAGTCTCGAAGCCGAGGCAGGCATCTGCTGCGACGTTGACCGACGCGAGATGGGGAGCTCATTACGAGCGAAGTCCGCAGAACCCCACGGTTAGTATTTTATTAGTTCCGTATACAGAGCAGCGTCATTGGACGCCCTGGCAGATGGACAGCGAAAGCGAACGAAACATGGTCCCATTTCCACTTTGGAGTCTCTTGGGACTTCGTCACGGGTGCTTAAGGACTTGCACTCGGCTCGATTGACATCCTGAACCACCGCTCCAGTGGTTTTCGCAGACAAAAAAAAAATGTAAAAAAGCCGAAAGTGGTCGCATTTATGCCGCGCCAAATGAGCTATAGTCAACAGCTCACGATCATTTGTGCGTTTATTATTGTGGCATGTCGTATTTTATCGCGGGAAATGACGCTCTGATGACCATACCAAAACTTATTCACACAGGTCACGTTTGGCCTCGTTTAAACAGCCAATGTGAATTTTAGGCCAGTCATCATAGAGAAATATAAGAGTAAAGAGCGGCCACTCGAGCCGTTTCGCGGCCGAGCAAGCAAGGGTATGTGCACCCGCCAGGTGGCGTAGCTATGCGCGCTTCCACTTTTGAGGGAAATGTACCGAGAAAATACAGTTTGTATAGAATGGGAAGGAATAAGTAGCAAGGACAGCGTTGAAATTAGCAAGGGGCTGAGACAGGGATGTCCTTTGTCCCCACTGTTATTCATGCTGTACATGGCGAGGATGGAAAAAGCGCTAGAAGGTAGCAACATTGGATTTAATTTGTCACACAAACAGGTCGGCACGATGGTTGAGCAGAAGCTTCCAGGTCTATTATATGCTGATGATATTGTCTTATTTGCGGACAGTCAAGATGATATACAGCGACTGGCAGATATATGCGGAAGGGAATGTGAGGCTCTATGACTAGGATTTAGTGCAACAAAATGTGGGTTGATGGTATTCAATGATCACGAAGACCATGCGGTCTTCATACAGGGCCAAAAAATACCGAGGGTAAGCGAGTACAAGTACCTCGGAGTATGGGTAAATGAAGGGGATAGATATATGGAGGTACAAGAGAAAGCAGCGGTAGCAAAGGGAAAGAGGAATGCTGCAATTATGAAGCACAGAGCTTTATGGGGATACAATAGGTACGAGGTGCTTCGAGGGCTGTGGAAGGGTGTGGTGGTCCCGGGGCTTACATTTGGGAACTCAGTGGTTTGCATGCAGTCAGAGGTACAATCAGGAATGGATGTAAATCAAAGGATGGTGGGCCGCCTCGCGTTGGGCGCTCACGGGAAGACGACAATTGAGGCTGTAAAGGGTGATATGGGATGGACAGGCTTTCAAGTGAGGGAAGCTCAGAGCAAAATGAGATTCGAAGAGAGGCTGAGGAAAATGAAGAAGAGTAGATGGGCAGAGAAGGTTTTCAGGTATTTGTATAGAAAAAGCGTTGACACGCAGTGGAGAAAGAGAACTAGGAGGCTCACCAGTAAATATACGGCTAGCAGTGCGGGCGATATGGCAACAGGGAGCATTAAGCGGAAGGTCAGGGAGGCGGAGAGGACTTATTGGATGACAGCGATGGAAAAGAAGCCGGCTCTGAGTAACTACCGAAAGGGAAAAAACGAAATAAGGAGGGAAAGGTTTTATGATAATTCAAGGGGAAGCGCTTTACTGTTTGAAGCAAGGTCGGGCTGCCTTAGAACGCGAAGTTATAAAGCGAGATTCAGTAACGAAGACGAACACTGTACATGCTGCGGGGGAACTAAGGAAACGATGGAACATGTACTGATTGAATGTGGCGATATTCACCCAGGTATACTTGTGGGCACGAGTCTACAGGAAGCCTTGGGTTTTAGGGACAACAATGGAAAGCTGAACACGTCCGCGATAGAAATAAGTAAGAGACGGTTAGAGTATTGGTGGCAGAAGAGTAGAGATAAAGTACAAAAATAAATAATGGGGGGGGGGGGGGGGAATAAGGTCATTCTGCCTTAAGAGGCAGAGAGATAGACCGTACGTGAATTTAAAATTTTTTTGGTATAATAAGGTAGATTTGATCAATGTAGACAAGGTATTAGGCCAGCATGAAACAAGGAAGTTTTTTTTTTTTCTTTCTTCGAGCATGGTGGCAGACATGTCACCGCCCCGTTATAAAGGGGACGCTCATAGCATCCATCCATCCATCCACTCTTTTTAACACGACTGATTGTTGGCCTAGTTGGTATTTACTATTTTTACTTGTGTAATTCCCCCTTTGTGCGTGTTTCTACTTCGCGGCTAAATTATGTGCTTCCACTCGTGAGTCAGCTCCTCTAGCAGTCGCCTCAGAAGAACCTCCTAAAAGCGAGTTTGACATCGATGTTTTGCAAAGGAAAAATTTTACTGATGTGTACAATGCGTCATGTCGCCTCTACATCGTCTCTTGCAGAGGGCGTTTAGTGCACTACCACAAAATTCAATAAAGCCTGCATAAAAAGTGTCCTCTTTCTACACTTGTTTTGCACCGCGGGTACCACGCAGTTTGAACGTACACGTATTCACGTTCATCAAGCATGGGTGTGTAGCCCAGCGTTAGCGACACTCGCCTTCGGAGCATGAGGACGTCGGTACAAATCCCAGCACAGGAAAGAAAATCTTTCTCTTTCATGTATTCCTTTACGGCGATTATCGTCCCAAATCTCGGAGGACATTATCCGTCCGACCAGCTGCTCGTGGCGCTGACAGCTGTGCAGTATCTCAGCCACAGGACCCTATACGGGACTGTCCACTTTTTATGTAAGTGTATTTCTGTATGTGGTCATCGCGAAACAGCTTGCAAAGAACGTAGAATGCGCGACATCCACACAATGTTTCCTATATTTTTGCGCTCTTCTGTCCTACCAGCCAGTCGTCAAACATATCTGGCTTTACTGTGCAACGAACATTGTAAAGAGTTACGTGGAACGTGATATCATTTTAGCAAAAATATGGCGGGTGATGATCCTGAACACGTCGTCGCTGCTCAGCTCTTTAAAGCAACGTTACTTGCAGACTTCGCGCGAGAAGTACTTCTTTTTTGTTTTATGTTAATGCGGAGGACTGGAATTGTTGTTTGCAAAGAGGTCGATTATGTATGCTTCTCAGGCTAAAAGTGTTAACTGAGACCTCATGAGTGTAAGACTATATTGGCGCTATGCGGATATTCATGCACGAAAATTTCTATTTGGTTCATACATACCGAACCACTTTGCTAACAGGAATGGAGAGCACACACTTCGTTTTAATTACAATAGATTAAGAAAATACCAAGTTGAAGACCACGCGCCACTATCGGCCCAGAACCACATCACGCTTTCAGTAGTCTTCTTTTACCGCTCTCAATTATTTTGCCTGGTTAAAAACAAAAAGTGGTTACTGCAAGGCTGCCAGTCACTTATCCGTGTTTCACGAATTGTATTCAATTTTGCACGTTATTATCGCAGTCCTAAAATAGGAAAACGATAATGCGGAGCAGTGCTCCATATCGGACCAGTGCTCCAAATCAGTGCTCCATATCCAATGTTTCGCAATCTGGCACAGTAGCATAGCAGGTTCTCTACAGAAATTCTCATGACTTGTGATGCGTTGTCAGACTTCTAACACTGAAGGTAGCCATCGAGTTAAAGCACTACTCAAAACATCAAAAAACAATGTCTCAAAACTACTTATAACCAATAGAAAAACAACATCGAAAAAAAAAATTACGGCAGCTTCGCTCTAGTGGTGCCAAGCCTGAAGGAAGTGCGGAGCTGGGCAGCCTGCTTTGTTTCTCTATTTCTTTCCTTTTCTATTTTTTCTGTCTTTTTTGCCTGTGTCTATTTCTATTCTTTTCTTTCTCTATCCTGATATTTCTTTCTCTTGCTCTTTCTATCTTATTTCTCTTTCTGTCTATATCTTTCTCACTTTCTTTGATTCTCTCTCTGTACTTCGTTCTCTTTATGTTTTTTTCTTTCTCTTTCTCTCTTTTTCTATGCTATGCTTGCCTCTCTCCCCTCCCCATTACCCTCCTCATCCCCTCACTTCCCGTTTCCCACCCCCATGCTATATTATACTATACCAGGCTATGTTTTGCTCTGCTAGCGTGCCTGGATAGCCGAGTGGTTAGGATGCTCGCCTTCGAATCGTGGGTACGCGGGTTCAAATCACGCCTCGTCAAGAAATTTTTTCCGCCAAGAATTTTTCTCTGTCTCTTTCTTTCAATATCTTCATTGCTCTCAGTCTATCTCTTTCTCTGCACTCGTTCTCTCGACCATCCGAGTTATTGCATCCCACGCCGGACAAATCGGCGCAGCGGGAGAGCGCGCGCCGGGCGCGCATGTTGAAGCAGAAGATGAAGAAAAGGACGAAGCGAATGCGCGCCGGCCAAGTTATTGCATTGCACGAGCCAGAAAGGTAGAGGCCATTCGCGATGATGATAGTTTCCGCGAACGCGTAACGGCATAACGAAAAAATATAACAGCTCCGCTGTAAAAGTTATTCAATTCTGCATTTCAACCTTGCGCAAAAACACACTATAGAAGAGGCCGGCCGCCGACAAGTTGCTTTCTTCTCCCAATATTCTCAGAAAATTCATACGTTCACATATACGTGCGCGGCAGCTGCCTGCGTTAAATATAAAATGTATTTGCCTAATATATCTATCCTACTGAGGATGAAATCTTGACAGCAGCGTAGAGTACCACAGATGAGGTGCCTATCAACTTCCTTTTCTCCGAATCACGTCTTGTCGCACCGCACAAATCGCACGTTTCGACATGGCCTAAACCACAGCTTAGAGAGATGCAATGAACCGATTTGGTCTTCAAGCTCCCTCGAAAGCATAAAAAAAAAATGAGTTCCATCGGCCGGAAGCCATTTGGGCGCCATCAACGCTACCAATAAGCATGAAAAGCCTTTTTTCTCTCATTTTCCCGGAACACGTCATCATCGGGGCATCCTTCGATGCAAACCTGATCGACGCGGCCAAGAAAACGGCATTCGCTGCCCAGGACGCCGCATGTCGGAATTGCAGCGAGCATCGGGAGCTTTGCAAGCTGACGCCTTCCATATGACATTATTCGGCCGCGTGTTTTCAGCTGCTTTTCCCCCGCTGTATTGTGTGGCTTGCGCCCGTAGCTCATCTCTTTGCCGTATACATCTCGAGGCTGCGGCAGGCATCACACTCCCATCGCCTTCAATCGACAAGCATCTGCGAATGACGGTCATGTCTTCCGCACGGGGTCGGGGCCGCCCTAGTTCTTCCCGACAGCCACTCCTTCTGAGAATTGCGCGCTTGGTCTCCCGGCCGGCTGTCTTGTTTGTTCGCCAACGAGGTAAACGGATAGGTTGTTTTCTACGCAGCAGGCAATTTCGCTCTTAAGCAGACAGAATAGAGCGGCAGGGCGTCCTTGCTGAGCGGATGCGCTCGTTATAGCACGCATGCGCCCTTTTCGCGGCATGTGTGTTCCACATACTATACATGTGCCAAACGTTCGCTATATATATATATATATATATATATATATATATATATATATATATATATATATATATATATATATATATATATATATATATATACACATATATATACTTTTTAACGCGATAGCGTTAGAGAGCTCGTTTCGCAGAAATTCCGGTATCGGTGCCGGCGTCGGCGTCATTGGTTGTGAGCGAAAAATCGTCCGTGACCGAAAAATCGAGAAAGATGCAAATAAAATAAACAATAAAAATCTTCGGTCCCATTGAGGATCGAACCCGGGCCGCTTGCGTGGCAAGCAGGTGTCCTACCACAAAGCCACGACATTGCTTGCAACTGCAACGGAAAAATTTCGGCAGATCCCAAGTACACTCTAAGTCCGGTAACCGATACTGCAACCCATACGCAGTTTTAACCCATAAAATAAGGGTTACAACGAGAGTTGTTTTGACTTTTTAATGTTTTCCGCGATGTTTAAGAGATACGGGGTCCATCTGTTCAGAAAATATAGGTTTCGGAGCGCTTTTATAGGTTACATTAGCAAAAACTGAAGTGTAACCCTTACACAGTAACCTATACACGGCGGCGCAACGTTCTCACGCAACAAAAGCGCTAGAGAGGCTCGCTTGTGCCCTCTCGAAGGTTCAACAGGAGACGCCATTTTGTCAGTTTCATCTCTCCTTGATGCTTTGCGTCTGTGCTTTATGGGAAGCGTGCTATTATGGCGGCGTGGCGGTAGCACGTTTCGCGCCTCGTGGATTATTTTTCGGTGATTTGGGGTACCTCTCTCCGCATCCATGGCCTTCACAAACAAGGACATGTTCGGCATTTTACGAGGCCGATGTAACGAGCAGGTGTGCGACTGCCAGCAGTATACAGTGACTGGTCCGTCGAAGATAAATGCGAGTACTGCGACCATTGCCCGGGAGTCCACGGGAAGATACTCGAGCTTGGTAAGTGCCGTTTGTTCAAACTATACATGTGCTTGCGCGTAGCATTTCGAATGTCGGTAGCACATGTAAGCACTTCTGTGTTGTGGACTGCGTCCTTAAATCTTACACGAATAGTTTCTCTAGCAGCACAGTGCGACATTGCTATGCACCGTAGCCTCCTGTCAATGAGGCTGTGTGTTTACGCATGGCGCACGTGGAGGTGAAGTGCGCGCGCGTTTATAGTTTCGGCTTTGTGAAGACGCTGCCACCGGCGCCCTCCGCACTCGAGCTTGGTAGACAGATTGTGTTCATTAAGCGTTGCGTGTACGTTCACCGATGAGGTTTCTCTGTGTTATGCCCGCTCGCCTTTTTTTGCGGCTCTCCCGCCACGGTGGTCCAGTGGTTATGGCGCTCAACTGCTGACCCGAAGGTCGCGGGATCGAATCCCGGCCGCGGCGGCTGCATTTCCGGTGGAGCCGAAAGTGTTTGAGGCCCGTGTACTTAGATTTAGGTGCACGTTAAAGAACCCCAGGTGGTCGAAGTTTCCGGAGCTCTCCACTACGGCGTCTCTGATAATCATGTCGTGGTTTTGGGACGTTAAACCCCAGATATTATTATTTATTTCTTTGCGGCTCATGTTGCTTTTCGAAGCGGAGCCGTCGTGCGCGCCTGCGGGTTTTGGGCGGGTCATGCGCCGTTGGTCCGGACGTGTCATTTTGCTTGCCTCAACAAGGCGTCAGTGTTTGTGCTCTGTAATTTGGTTTCAGCTGTTTCTTGTAATCGCGCAGTCGTTCGGGGCGCAACATAATGACATACACGTGCGCTAGGTAAAAACGTCTCGTGTACGCTCCGTTTCGCGCTGTCGGCTTTTATTACGATTTTGCACGAACTGCGCCGCGACCACGTTATCGAGTGCGCAACGCGTTCTTGGCCGCTCGGCGCCGTGAATGAGAACAACGGAGCAGCCCAAGAATAAAGAAGCGCTTACATTATACTAGTCCGAGTTGAAGAGCAATAAGGCAGGAACCCATTGCGCACAATTGCAGCGAGATCGCGAAGTGCAGCTTCCTGTGGCACATTGTCATTTTGAATGATTACACTTTAATTTACAACTGATTAACTTAATATTATTACAGTTAATTTGTGTACTGTATTAATCCTAGAATAGTGAAGGGGCGACCTGTACAAATTTTAGGGCTTGATTGAATTAGCATGTACATACAGAGAGTGCATGCGAATTCGTTTTGTCAGCGGCTTGATCACCTTTTGGTTGGCGTACACTTACGCAATATCTTTTTTTTTTTCACGTTTGTCCACAGATCAACTGAGAGAGCCGGTAGTTGACCACGGTACGGCTTGCACGGTGCCAACTTTTTCCGGCGAAGCTGTCGTGCTAACTGGTGCGTATGTCACAGTGGTTTCGAATCAGTAAGATAACCTCGATCGCTAAACTTTGAGTGCTTTGCGTGAATGGGTGAAGATGGGTGAAGTGCTTTGCGTGAATGGGTGGAATAGAAACTGTGTTAGTGCACTGGAACAGGTTCAGGTGTCTAGTGTGTTGTTTTGGTAGGCCCTTTTTCTGGAGCTGCAGCAACTCCACAGTTTCTCCTAAATTTATTAAAATGGCAACATAAGAAAATCTGATTGAGCCCTCATCTAATCTCTTACTATCGAAAATAAATGATACGCCCTGCCTAGCATGGCCGGGTGTTGGAAATAACTAAAAAAGTGACTCGGACACGGCCAGAAATCTAGAACTTGGTTGGGCTTGTTGATATGAACAAGTGCGTAACACGTTATGGTTAGTGCGTAACACGTTAAGAGAATGGCAGATCAATGAAAACCTGCGCGGCCATTTCTATGGGATACTCTCTTCCATGGCAGAAACTAAGTTGAATGCCTGATTTAATATGTGCAAAGTGGATTTTGTACTGTAACGTGCTGCTTGTGAGTGTAATATTATCTTGTGTTTGATGCAATCACTTACAGAGGAAGTAGGCACAGCAGTGAGCAGTGCTATACGCTGCAACGATGCTGTTAGAGAAGCTTCATCAGCGGATTATGGTTAGTGTTGTGCATGCCACATACTGAATGTCCTGCTTTTATTGCTTCGTGCTGATACGGTTGCCAATGTATTTTATTTCTGCCTGCCTAGGCCACGAAGCAGAGGACCGAAGTGAAATGACCTCAGCATCTGCACCACCGCACTGTTCAACTGGTAGGGCAGTGTTGAATGATTGGGAGAAGTTTCCTTTGTAAAGTATTTTGTCGTATCTCTCTTCATTGCAGAAAGGCTACCCTCCATTGTCAATGACGGCTCCCCTCTGTGCTGTGAGGAAGAGAATAGAGCCACTAGAGATGCTGCCCTTGTTCGACACGAAGGTATGAAAACGAGAAGGCAAATTCTCTGCACACCGAAATAGTAAATAACACGCGCATTAGAGACCAGAGTAATTCTGAATAATAGTTGTGTAGTATCTGCGCTTTCTTGCAACACTTATTCATGTTACCAGATTTATGCTAGTCCTTCCGGTCGTGGCTGTATGCATTTGTGTGTCAGTGCATTGGGTTTTATTACTGAACTCAGCGCCTGTATTCAACATTAATTTAGGGGGTTCACTTTATCATTAGTGCTGTGATAGGAAATAGTTGCATCTGGTTTATTGCTATATTGGCAGCAAATGAGAGAGCACGGGAAATTGAACTTGAGACAGATGCACTTGAAGCTTTATGTTTGTATTAACAGGCCAACAAGGAACAAGCCCTCCAGCATATAGTGACACTGATCGTGGAATGCAACTTCACAAGCTGACACCAAAGAGCAAGGTCAGGAAACATGTCTGCATCGCCTGTAGATTCACCACCAGACATTTCTATGCATTTGCACGTCACATGAAGAATATTCACATGAACAAAGTCACACTGGTGTGCACAGTATGCCGCAAGCGGTTTCCATGCATGGCGTACTACAAACGCCATGTTGATAGTCCTTGTGCAGCATGTGATGACGATAGACTTATTTCTCATGTGCCGTGTGGTGGGGCTGAGACAAGTCGAAATTCTTTTGATGCTGCAAGCAAAGCTGTCGGAAATATATCTTTCAATGATGTAGCCTGCAATGAAAGTACGGATGTGGAGAGCTACGACCAGGATGCTGAGGATGCGTCAAGTTTGCACTTGGTGACTAAGCTGTCGTCTTTGGCTAGGCATCTAGAGTCAAAGCATCGCTGCTCGAAAGCTGCAATAGACATGGTTGTGAACAGTGTTGCAGATATCTTGGCAACTGCTGGCTGTGCAATTGATGTTTCTGCAGTGTGCAATCAAAAAGCCAGGAAAGCACTGTACTCCTTCCAAAAAATTTATGTTGCTCCCCAGGAGATAATCCTTGCTTCTGGAGAGAAGGCTTACTTTGTGCCTCTAAAAAATCTCCTTGAAAATTTGTTACTTCATCCAACCTTGGCTGACTTTTTTCAATGCAACCTTATGTCAAGAGAGTGTGATTTACTCAAAGACTTTACTGATGGCACGCGATTTCAATGCCACCCAATAGCAACTCATGAAAAAAATCTGATTGTGATGCTGCTGTATTGTGATGACATTGAATTGGCTAACCCGATAGGTATGAAAAGAGGGTCCAGAGGCAAGCTTACAGTTTTTTATGTAACATTTGTCAACATCCCGCCATTTGAGAGATCTAAAGTAAGCAATATATTTTTGCTTGCGGTGGGAAAGTCAAGAGATCTCAAGACACCTAAGCAAAGGGCATGCTCCTTGAAGACTTCATATCAACTGTAAATGACCTACAGAAGGGCTGTAAATTAAAGACTTTGGTTGGTGAGGAAACATTTTATGGGTTCCTGCTTGCGTACAGTGGTGATTCTTTGGCTTGCCATAATATCGGTGGATTTAAGGAATCATTTAGTAAAAATGTTCGGATGGCATGCAGGACATGCACAGTTCCAACGATGGACTTTCATAAGTTTCACTGCGAAATAGAGTGTCCATTGAGAACAGAATCACAGTATGCTGAACAGTTGCTGCAGCTTGGAAAAGCAACATCGAGAAAGGAACAGATTGAGTTGTCAGCACAGTATGGCATTAATTCAGCTTCTGTTCTTGCACAACTTGATAACTTTTCAGTCTTGACTGATCTTTTGTATGACCCCATGCATATTTTGTTGGAGGGAGTTGTCCCACTTGAGATTTCACTTTTTGTCAAGTTTATGGTAAGGGATGCATCATGGATGACATTGGCTCAACTTAACGAGGCTGTTTCAAACTTTCGCTTTCATAAGCTTGTGAGCAAGAGTGATTATCCACGGCCATTTGAGACTGATTTCAGCTTTCCTTGTTCAGCTAGCTCTAGTCTTGTACTTTTGCTGCATTTCCGCTTCATGCTATGTGACCTTATACCACAAGATCTTGTGCGAGAACCACACTGTGAATCTTTTTTGTTGCTGTGTGTTATAGTGCAGTTGCTTATTTCTCCTGTAATGTCACCAGATGCATTAGCTGATGTTGAAGTGGTAATAGCGCGACACAACGAAATCTTTGTTCGGCTTTACGGCCCAGATGCATTTCGACCAAAGCTGCACATGCTTTTGCACATACCCTCCCAGATAAGGCGCTTTGGCCCTTCCCATCATCACTGGACCATGAGATTCGAGAGCAAGAATGCTCTACCAAAATAAAAAAATTTTGGAATTTCAAGAATATTCCACTATCAGTGGCCGACTTTTTTCAGATGAAGATGTCCAGTGATTTATGGGAAGGGCCACAGCACCCCAAATTCAGTGGGGCTAATGAGAAATACAGATTGGAAGGCTTTGGCATGCCATTCTGCTTGACGGCGGCGTTTCTGCAATCTGGGTTGGATTTAAATGACCTTGGGAAAGTTGCCAGCTCTGTGCCTTTTGCATACGTGTTTAACGTGAAGATTTCTGTTTCTGATGTGGTTGTTTTCTCAAAAAATGATGATGTAGTCTTTGGAAAGGTTCAGGATGTTGTAGTTTGGAAAGACAAGCTGTTTTTCATTGTAGAAATTTTTGTGAAGGTCTGCTTTTCTTCAAACCTGAATGCCTTTAATCTTCTAAGGACGCCGCATACTTTGGTTATCAACCCTGAGTCATTGTTGTACCCATGGTCCTCTGTATTCTTACACAAAAAATGGTGATTTTTATGCAATTACGAAATGCGTTCATGAATCTCCTCTTGCCGAGCTGTAATATGTATCTTGTTGAAATTTTCTCTGTCTTACTTTGCACAAACCCATGTCCTCATCATCACCTTTTGCAATAAAGATTATATTATTTGTTCAGGAATTCCTGAAGTGGCTGCTTGAAAGCTTGCCATCGTTTTCGGAATGTGTACAGCCACTGCTGCAAGGAAAAGCTAGTTCGGGAAGCCAACATAGAAGGCTGTGTCGCCAGCTTCGAGCGGAAATTGCTCTATTTTTAGAGTAAGTCGTATCGTTTTGATCTCTAGCATTCTGACTTAGCTAAGAATTATTACCTAATCACGATGCCTGCGTGTTATGTATTTCTTGAAATTAACCCAGAAGCGTTATTATGAAATATAAATTGAGTTCATTGTATTGTACATTTTCAGTGAAAATCAGATTATTACGAGCTGCAACACAGCAGAATGCCGCTGGCAGTATGATGCGCTCGGTGAGGCACTTTCTAAAAAGTACCCACGGTTCATGTGGGAGGATCCAAAACCAGGCAGCCGTCTTCAGCAGACACGAAGCCATGTCTATGTAAGTGAAAGACTAAACACAAGCTAATAACTGCAGTCACATACAAGTTGGTTAACTGAGTTTGTGCAATATTAAGTTCACCAATTTTCAGCTTGAGTAATGTTTTCCTGAAATTAATCTATTTTTAAAGTATTTAACAGCTATAAATAGCAGTGTGTACTGTTATTTTTCATGATTTATTTCTCTTTTTACTTTCATTTTACCATAGCTTGCAAAGACATTACAACACCCAAAAGAATTGCTGGATGTTTGTTTTGCAGAGTGTGTTCATACGAAGGCTATCAATTGCACGCAAAGTTAGAAGGCATAGGGAAAAGAAAAGAGCAAACAACTGTCCCAGCCTCCACAGCCACCTTTGTCTTTACAAAGGAAAGTGCTGCCTCTGAGTTGCAGGTTTGTTGCCTAGCATGTTTACACAAAAATGGCGCAATGCCTGGCGTTGATTAAGCCACTGCACATAGCATGAGGTCCTATGCAGTTGGGGCGCTTGACATGGTACTCACAGAAAAATTCATGAATTTCAGGCATTGGATTCATCCAGCTTGTCTGGTGTGGTATATGATATGGCAAGGATGAGGCGCCTTCTGGAAATAACGCTTCCTGAGCGTTGTAAGACACATGCGGATCCTTTACCTCGGTACTTCTTGGTGGAAGAAATTGTAAGTAAAGTGTTGGTATTCCTCGAGTGTTGAAAAATGCACATATTTGCTTATAGGCTTTTCACGACTCTTTTTAGCGATTCAGAATAACACTTGCTCACAGGATAGGGTGAAAAAAACCAGCTTAAAAAAGATATTTGATTGATTGATTGAAATAACTTTAATGATGTCCTGCGGGACGCCCTAGCGCGCAGTGGGCGACTCCCA